>NC_051214.1:19361724-19661724 GCF_015220715.1 Pygocentrus nattereri | reverse complement strand
GAGCTTAACTCAGAATTTCTGCTTGAATTTGACTGTATTATGTCGAGACTGGGTGAACAGTGTAGGAATTTATTTTCATTCGTGGCCCCATTAAGAAGCATATAAATATTTAGGCTGACTAAAATGATCATAAATTAAGTTGTGATTTTAAATATCTGGTTGCAGATTTTTTGCAGTCAATATCTGCCAGACGACTGGAGCCCACAGCCAACACCAGATGCTTCTAGGCCTTTTGGTGTTTCTGAGCTCAGGTCATCCTTTCTATTTAAGAACTAACCACACCTGATGATTGTGATTTTATGATGAACTTACATCAAGTCTGCAGTGAAAACAGCTCATTTTAAGAAGCAGTGAATAAAAACAAAGCAGACTGAACCACTTTCCTGATAGAAATTTGTTACCCAAGTTCATAATGAATGAGTTTTTCCCTTTTTCTACTCACACTGCAGTCTGACAGGTTCCTTCTGCTCCAGTCAGTGCACCAGTCTGCATGATCCCATTTAATCTCATGAATAAATATAACTGAAAGCGTGTAGGCTAACTAGCAAACTGGAGCAGCCACAATTTGCTAGAGTAAAAACAGATCATTGCTACATGTCAGAAAGCTGGAGTCTCAACAGCCGTGTGTATCTCAAAAGTCTGGTGTACAGACCTCATGCTTAAGATGAGCTAACATTTAACCTGATAGACTGATGTTTGTTTCTGGCAGAAGTGCATGGCTTTCATAAAAGTGTCAGATTTTCAAATAGTTTTAGCACTGAGCATTTTATTGATCAAATTCAGCAAATTTTAGTTGCAGCCCTACTTTCAAATAACTCTCAGAATGAAACCAATGGAGTGCTGCCTGCTTTATCCACCTGAAGGCAAGTTCTTGGCTGTGGTGATGTAGGACTGACTTACCTTTTACATCATGGTATATAAAGGGTGATTCAAAAAGATTCATCTGATTTCAAAATAAATTATTTCACTTGTAAATCATTACAGATCAATGCAGTGAACTGTAAATGGTTTAATTGAGCATAACGTTTATTATGTAATTGTACAAGGTCTCAGTCTGAACCTCATCCAGCTGTACGGACATCAACACCACAGTCAAACTCATCCCATACTGGATTGAGCGTGTCGGGCGTCACTGCACTCACGGCTCTTTCAGTGCGATTTCGGAGATCATCCAGTGCTGTGGAACCAACGATGAACACTCTGAGCTGTTGGAGCTTCACTGCCCACGAAAATCACGCAGCACAGTTATGACGGATTCACTCTTATTGAAGTGGAGAACGCAGAACGCTTTCTGCTCAGGGGTCTCATCTCCTCTCAGACTGACGGGAGCCAGTCAGAAACTCTATGACCCCCTCTTACAATTGGATTGTGATTGGTTCCTCTGCGCCTCACGGTTGTAAAAATATGGTACTTTGAAATCAGATTAATCTTTTTGAATCACCCTGTATTACCTTATTACCTCATTACCTCAGGTAGCCATTCATAACAGGATTTTGTCTGGGTTGAATTCTTCAGTGCAAATTGCTACATTTCCATCCTGTAAAATTAAGCCTCCTAAATGGCTTTTGGGTTAGTTGTTCTGGGAAAAACCTTTAATTGGTATAGAACCTTTACAGAGCTTTAAAAAGATCCTTAACACTAAAATGTGTCATAAATAACTACCATTAAGTGGTCTTTAAGGTCAACCAAAACTAATTCCTCTATAATATGGCTCCAGAGAAGCCTTTTTGGCACCTTTATTTGTAAAAAATGTAATTTGTTTAGTTGCCTTTGTGTCGTAAAGTCAATCAGACCTTTCATAGGCAGCATTAGTCAATTAGACACAAAAGTCAAGATAACAGCTCTAGGAAAGATCTCTCTGTTTCCTAAAGCTTGAAAAGAGTGTGCTTACTTTCGAGAGCTCACAGCGTAGGAGGGTTGAGCACCAGTACAACCCCAGTGCCTCAGTTAGGGAGTTGTGGACAGCAGTTGAGTTATTTGAGGGGAAGCACTTGAAGTCTGCTTCAAGAATCTCAATTAAGTCGCATTGCTGACAAAAGAGATTCTGGTGGTGCAACATAATAAGACGGACTCCCATAAACTAATTAATGAAGGTTTTTGTGTGTGTAACGTTAGGGAGCGATGGGGAGGTGGACGCATATGTGGAGAAAAGCGAGATTTATTGGTGGCAAATCCAGAATCAGGGTCGAAACAGTCCAAGGTCAGAAAGCCAACACGGACAGCAGGAGGGACAGACATGATGAAAATGAAAAAAGGTTAAACAAACAACGGGGCCAGAAGATCAAACACCATACAATACATCAAACCTCAAACTTCAAACAAAGACCAGCGAGAAACTCAGGAAAACACAGGGCTTAAATACAGGAACACAATGAGGGTTAACCACACAGTAATACACAGGTGGACAACACAGGTGAAAACGATCAAGGGCGGAGTCACGAAACAAGGGGGCAGGACAGTGCAGAATCAAAACAAAAACCACATGGACAAGACTGGGAGGTAAACACAAGCACATGAAAGACTGAGAGGGGCCAATCGTGACAGTGTGTTAGGAAAAAGCATGGTGTGCATCCTCCCTTCTTCATCCCTCCAATAGCAATGGCTTGAAGCAGACGTCTAACTTCTGAAGGGTTTCCTGTTTCTTCAGCTCAGTTTGGTGATTGGCCGAAAGTATTATAAAGAGAGACCTTTGAAAGGACATCTCAAGAGTTTAAAAAGCTGAAATGTTTAAAAGAATGCAGGAAGTGGGGTGCTGAGGGGGCAAAACGGGCCTCATTCACCAACCAGCCTTACAAAGAAATTTCTTCTTGAAACCCACTTATGCAGTTTGTTAATAAGTGTTTTCTTATGTGGGATTTGTTCTTAGGTAAGAACAGAATCTACAAACACTCAAGAGCACAAAGGTGGGAACAGTTCTGTGGTGTAAAAACCACACGTTTTATTAGGATCTTTCCCAAGAACACATTTCAGAAAACAACAAAGGTTGTGAATTAGGACCAATGTGTTTTCTAAGCAGTGCTGTGTATGATTTTTTTCATTAAAACTAAAAATCTCAGTATTACTGAATAAAAAAAAAAGTTTTCTTAACGAGTAAAATCATCCTGTAGTCTAAAACTTAATATTTCACATTTTGATATAATTGTAAGCGCTGTCACCTCACAGCGAGGAAGGCCTGGGTTCGATTCCCTGGCCGGGCGACCGGGGTCCTCTCTGTGTGGAGTTTGCATGTTCTCCCCGTGTCTGCGTGGGTTTCCTCCGGGTTCTCCGGTTTCCTCCCACAGTCCAAAGACATGCAGTCAGGTCGATTGGACATGCTAAATTGCCCCTAGGTTTGAGTGTGTGAGTGACTGTCTGTGTCTGTCTGTCTGCCCTGCGGGTGTATCCTGCCTTCCGCCCGAAGACTGCTGGGATAGGCTCCAGCACCCCCCGCGACCCTGACAGAGAAGCGGCTTAGAAAATGGATGGATGGTTGAATGGATATAATTGTAGGGATATTATAAGGTCATTTAACTTCTTTCTAGAGGTTTTTCACTTAATGAATTAAGCAAAATTATCTCGCTATATCGGCAGACATAAGATTTAACTATATCTTTAATGTAATGCCACTTGCCAATATATCATTTTTTATAGTGTAAAATGTTAAAAGCCTAAAATAATCATTTAAATCTCACAGGCAAGTCAGATTTTGTGGGAGTTTTATGGACCACATCAGAAGTCTTTTGTTATGACTCCCATGGCTCTGAACTCTCCTTGGACTCAATCTCCCAGAATCCCCTGGGAGATCACATGATGCCAGCCTCACTCTCAAGCTCCAGTTCCCTAGAGTACTGATTGGTTTCACCTGTTCTTCTCTGATTAGTTTAGCTTAAAGCCTGGGCTTGTAGATAGATTCTTTGCGAGGTATTGCTTCTTTCCACAGAGCTACTGAGCATTATTCCTTGCTTGTTTATTCCTGATCTGACCTGGTTTGCCTGTTTTTTGACCTGCCTTTTGCTTGGACTGTTTGACTGGTTATGTTTGTGTTTTTGTGTATTTTGCCCTTTCTGGAATTGACCATTGCATGATACCTGACTACGATTGTGGATTCTGTTTTAACAAGTAAAGTCCCTCATTCACCTTTTATCCGAGAGCGTCTGAATCGTTCTGCCTCATTACATCTTTACATATTGACATCATACACACAAAAGTTTTGTCTCAAATGCAAAATAAATAATAAAGTGATGGCAATACTAGTTCACTCACAGAGATCTCTTTGAATTCATTTTTAATGCTCTCACAATGATCAGATTTGAAGAGTCAAAAAAAGAGTCAAAATGTTCTTATGAACTGAAATCCCCAAAATGTACATAGTCTAGCTTTCAGAAAACGTCACATACCATAACGTATTTATTTTAAAAGAGGACCACAAAACATCAGAAACTACACTAAAGCCTTTGTTATGGTAAAAAAATTAAAATGTGATTGAACAGTGTAGTGGATAATTCCACTCATTTTACTCACTCACTGGGTTCAAACTGATGAACAGAAAGTTTAGTTTTCTTTGGGGGGTCATCTTAATGTCACATTTGGTTTGATCTGAAACATTACGTTGCCTGTCTTGATAACAATTGCAGTGTACAGTAAATTAAATGAAGCGTAAATTATGACAGAACAGACTTACTGGGCACTAGCAGGACTTTACATGACATCTCCCCACTCATACTGCCGTTGCACTGCCGCTTTGATTATACTTTTATATATATTTCATTTTGCACTGTCACTTTGTTTGTGCATTGATGAATGTCATATTGCACAACTGTTAATATTTATTATTACAGTACATGGTCACTAGTGCATTCACTTAAGGGGCACCACTGCAACACCAACTGCATAGTATTTATGCATTTTGCTGCTTAATATATTTTATTATTTATCTTTACTTTCTATTTATGTATTACTAAAATAGTGTACAGCAATACTTTGCTTCTTTGCTGGTGTTTTTGTCTTTACTGTGCTTTATACTGCAATAAAAGAATTCCCCTCTGGGGATCTATCTATCTATCTGTCTACACCCTCTTATGTTAATTACAATCAGCATAATATATCACTAGCTGTATTAATTCAGAATTACATCTGACCACTGACTGTATTAGTTAGATATTAGTTTTTTGTGATTAGATATCACTTGCATGTTCTGTGTGAAGCCCTTGCTACACATATTTGTAGTATACACTGGCAAACTGTGACTGCTAGGCCTTCAGTTCAGTCCATAAATGTCTTAAAATGAGACAAAACCCTTCTTTACAACAACTGTAATAGTACATAATATTGCCAAAAGTTTTCACTCACCCATCCAAATCATTGAATTCAGGTGTTCCAATCACTTCCATGGCCACAGGTGTAAACCAAGCCCCTAGGCCTGCAGACTGCTTCTACAAACATTAGTGAAAGAATGGGTCGCTCTCAGCAGCTCAGTGAATTCCAGCGTGGTACCGTGATCGGACGCCACCTGTGCAACAAGTCCAGTCATGAAATTTCCTCACTACTAAATATTCCACAGTCAACTATCAGTGGGATTATAACAAAGCGGAAGCGATTGAGAACGACAGCAACTCAGCCATGAAGTGACCTCACAAATGCGCTTCTGGAAGAACGGTCAAAAATTCCCATAAACACACTGCTAACCCTTGTGGAAAGTCTTTCCAGAAGAGTTGAAGCTGTTATAGCTGCAAAGGGTGGGACGACATCATATTAAACCCTATGGATTAAGAGTGGGATGTCACTCGAATTCATATGCGTGTGAAGGAAGACGAGTGAATACTTTTGGCAGTATAGCGTCTGTTAGCACTAAAAAATAAGTGTAGACATCTGAAGCTCATCAGCTTTTATGTTTCAGTTTTTCAGTGACTCTTTTAGTTGAGAGTCAAGTAGCTGCTGCTGCTGTTTTCCATTTCTAACAGCTGACTGAAACCTAATGTTCACAGTCTGTGATTTTACCAGACTTCTAAAAGACCAAGTGTGACATCTCTATATTGGCTCCTCCAATTAGAAACCAAAATGTGGTTGACTCCACTGTCAGTTCCTAACTAAGTTGGTGGTAACTAATGAGAGATCTAGCTTGGCTATACATAGCTAGATACCACAGGTAAAAACATCCTGATTGGAAAATTTCCTGTTTAACATTCCAAGATCTTTCCAATCAAACATTACTTACTTCCTCATAAATAAGACTATTTCCATAGTACAATAACATTCATAGGTCCATGAAGTCATACAGCCTTGAGCCCTGAGTGTTCCACACCGGCAGTATCCCACTGTCCATGGGAGTCGACTACAATCTATGACTGTGAAGTCGTCACTCGAGGGGGTAAAATAGAGGGTAAGGGAGCATCAGCATTAAATTAACACCCCAAAACCTTACTTTGAGACCCCCCTTTCCAATGAAGGTGTGATCTTGCACAGGATCCCCCTGAGGGGCAGCAGTGAGTGGAGAGGGTGGTTTTGCCTGTAAATTCACTATTAAGAAATATGCAATATAGTATGCAATGTTGTATGCAATAGTTTGGGTGCCCTGGTCAACTTACATGTGTTTTGTTTATTTTCTAAGTGAAAATAGGTGCAAATCCTCTGAGGCATAACTTAAATATGGCATCATTCTGTAAATTTCAGAGCACGGTTTCTGTTTATTTGCTGAGTGCAAAAAAAACAAAACAAAAAAAAAACATGTGCTGTAGCTTTTGCACAGAAGTGTGATTCTAACATCAGGACGATGTGCATCTAGTTTTGTCAGAAGACAGAGCTTCTTGGTATTTCAAGTTCGTGTTATAGCCAAGTCTGGGTACATTCTGGCACCAGATGCAACTGTTGCATTTAAGGTGGAAAGGAAAATTCAAAGAAGGCAACTTGAGCGTTGTCATGGTTACTGTTTACTGGTTGAACTGATTTCCTCTGTTGTCCAATATTTTACATCAAAAGCTTTGTAAATAAATAAATTAATTAATATATAAACACACACACATTTTCTTAACGGCATATCCTTCTGGGTTGCAGGGGAAGCTGGAGCCATTCCCAGCGGTCCTAGGACAGAAGGCTGGAAACACCCTGGACAGGCCGCTAGTCCATCGCAGCCAGACAGACATACACATGCACACCCAGTGGCAAATCAGCACCGCCAATTAGTGCGGTGGGTAGCACTGTCGCCTCACAGCAAGTAGGGCATGGGTTCAATTCCCTGGCTGGGCGACCAGGGTCCTTTCTGTTTGTATGTTCTCTCTCTGTATGGGTTTCCTCTGGTTCAACCAAACCCCCCCCATCCTGCAGTCAGGCCAATTGGACATGGCAAATTGCCCCTAGGTGTGACTGAATGAGTCTGTCTGCCCTGTGATGGACTGGCGACCTGTCCAGGGGGTGTCCTGCCTTCCTCCTGATGATGGCTGGGATAGACTCCTGCGGCCCAGAAGGAGAAGCAGCTTAGAGTGTGTGTGTGTGTGTGTGTGTGTGTGTGTGTGACCATATTAAAGCCTTTGTTGCTAAAAGATCAGATTTTTTTAGGTCTTATTCTGCCCATTAAAACGTGTTCAGGTGACTCTCAGGAGGATCTGATCTACTGAGGCTCTTGCATAAAAATTAAGTCCATGTCCATGTCTGTGTGTAGTCACAAAAGAAGAAGGGACACATATAGAATGCACCAAATACAGAATATTTGTGATATATTGTTGTTGTTAACAACAATAACAGAAAACCTCATATCTCTAAAATGGTAACTTTACAGGAGAAGGAAAAAACCAACTTTACTTTTAATGTAAGTCAGTGGAACCAGATGTCTTTCCAAGTAATTTTGGGTCATTTCTTTTTGTCCATTCATCATGAAATTTGCACACAATGTAAAGGGTAACAGTCATTTTCACATTATTTCAAAAACTGAAAAATGTTTTACTCAAGTTGATATACTGATTAATATAATTTGCGAAAATACAGAGATTATATCACATTAAAAAACAATGCAAAATGAAAGCCTTTTTACTAGTGGTCTCAGATTTTAGACCCCACTGTATCTGCAGTATTACTGAGATGGCTTTGGTAGACTATTATTATAAACTATGGTAGCTATTATTGTTATTATTATTGTTATTATTATTATTATTAATATTATCCAGAAACAGAAAGCTAGGTCTTCTTTAAACTTCTCAGCACTAATCTAGGATCTCGGGTCTGTTGCTACTATTTAAGATAGTAAATAAGTAAGTAAATAAGAGTAAATAATATAGTAAATAAGATGGGAATATAATAAATAAGAGAGGCACATAGTGAATAAGAGGGGAATCTGATATTAGATCAGCTCTCCTCTGAGGTGCTTCAGAAACATGGACAACATAAAATCAAACATCCATCATGTTTGTAAAATTAAAATCAGTTCTGCATACAAAATATCACAGATTCAGAACTTTGTAATGTTATTTTCACACACTGAGAAAAACTCAGATGAAACTTCACAGTAGTGTATCTCCAGGACACCTCCTGAAACACCTCCTGAAACACTTCAGTCTTCCCCAGTCTGCTCACGCTGCTGCAGCTGCCTGTCAGTTGCTGCCTTCATGCGTTTGAGCTCAATGTCACTGAACGAAGGCTTTAGTGTCCCACATTAATCTTTTCCCAGGCAAACCCGCTCACCTAGAGGTGTCACTGTGGTGGGAAAATGTAAGGAACAGTGAATGTATGAATAACTACCCTGCAGCATTTCGTAGTAAAACTTAAGAGTCTTTGAAGCAGTTTATTGATCGTTTAGTAATTAATCAGAGCACTTAAGCTCATGATTGCTGCAAAAGACATAAAATGCATCATTGTCACGGAGATATACAGTAGTAGAGCAGATGCAGTGAGTTGGATGAGATGGAATAAATTATGCAGGAAAAAAGGAAAAATCTGAGTAAAATGCGAAAATCACACAGTGAATCACACAGAAAAGTGCCAGAAAAGGGCCAGAAAAGGGCCAGAAAAGGGCTAGAAAAGGGTCAGAAAAGGGCTAGAAAGGGTCAGAAAAGGGCCAGAAAAGGGCTAGAAAAGGGCTAGAAAAGGGTCAGAAAAGGGCTAGAAAAGGGTCAGAAAAGGGCTAGAAAAGGGCCAGAAAAGGGCTAGAAAAGGGTCAGAAAAGGGCTAGAAAAGGGCCAGAAAAGGGCCAGAAAATGGTCAGAAAAGGGCTAGAAAAGGGCAGGAAAAGGGCTAGAAAAGGGCCAGAAAAGGGCTAGAAAAGGGCTAGAAAAGGGCTAGAAAAGGGCCAGAAAAGGGCTAGAAAAGGGTCAGAAAAGGGCCAGAAAAGGGCCAGAAAAGGGCTAGAAAAGGGCCAGAAAAGGGCTAGAAAAGGGCTAGAAAAGGGCCAGAAAAGGGCTAGAAAAGGGTCAGAAAAGGGCTAGAAAAGGGCCAGAAAAGGGCTAGAAAAGGGTCAGAAAAGGGCTAGAAAAGTCCAGAAAAGGGCTAGAAAAGTCCAGAAAAGGGCTAGAAAAGGGTCAGAAAAGGGCTAGAAAAGGGTCAGAAAAGGGCTAGAAAAGGGCCAGAAAAGGGCTAGAAAAGGGTCAGGAAAGGGCTAGAAAAGGGTCAGAAAAGGGCTAGAAAAGGGTCAGAAAAGGGCTAGAAAAGGGCCAGAAAAAGGTCAGAAAAAAGATGACCTATAGATGAAAAGATGAAATAGCTTTTTTTTAAATTAAAGAGTTTGACATAGTATGTAAACAAGTTACCAGGTTTCAGAATGAAGCATTCACACCTGATGAGCCAAACACTGAAAAAATGCTGATTTGAACTGACATTATTAAAACGTGAAGTAGTTGAATGTAAAATGAAATGAATTATAAAAACACAATAAAGGCCCAAACAAGCAAACGTAAAGGTGTTGACGTTGGTCCCACTTTATATTGTGGCTCTAATACCTGTGTAGTTACATCTGAACAACATATACAACAACACCGTAACTACTACTGACAATCACTGTTACAGATGGATTATAGATGGACACCTTGTGTAATTATACGTGTGTATCTACTTCAGTTTTGCCTCATGTAATTACACAAGTGTAATAACAAATGCAATTACATTCATAATCAGGCTGGAACAGCAGTTTTTCCAGCAGTAAAAGGAAGTTTGTAATAACTGACATTAAGACATTACTTACACTGGATCTGCCAGCTTTCCTAACATATAGCCAGCATTCATGTTGCTACTGCTGTGACACTGTAACCAGTTTCAGCTTTAAACCAGTCTGTAATGTGACAGAACAGCAGACGCCCCTCATATCAACATGGAACTGTTATAACATTAATTAAATGTCCCAAAGCAGTGTCGATATTAATGCATTATTACACAGTATCTACATAATAACTACTCAGGAACAGTCCACTTCCTTTACAGTGCAATATTAATCAATTTAAGGTGACTAAGTTACCTTGTTACAACACAGTTATTCCACAGTAATTATGCAAGACATAAATGTAATGCTATATAACACATATTTCCTTTAGCTGTTGGAAAAGACTCCCAATCTATTTTGTATCAAAAAGATACACATGTGTATTTACACAGGCTGTACTTCTGTAATACATCTGTAACACTGACTAAGTCATCAGTAGCTACAGTGTTGTTGCATATGTTATTCATGTGTAACTACACAGTTATTAGCAATGCGTGATATACAGTGGGATCTTGATGTAATCTTTTCCTTGTGTGAAATTAAGCTGTGAAAACCAGGCTTATGTGAACATTTGCAAATTGCATGTTTTGTTGAGTGAAGATAAGTCAACACATCCACTAGAAGGAATGACAGTAAAGTCAATTTGCTGTGTTTAATATATTAGACATGACTATTGCACCTGATACATTTAACCTGCTTTTTTCCAATATGCTATATAAACAGCAGTTGTGCATTCAGTTGTGCAGAAGTGTGTTCTCTGTAGAGGACGTGTTCATTTATCTTCTCAGAAAAGTTGCAGACTGTTTCAGCCTGGGCTGCTTTTTGAGTGAGGGACAGATTATAGTCTTGTGAGGCCTCTGGGTGCAGTTATTGCTGGAGGCCTCAACAATATTACTGCAACTATATTATACACTGACCAGCCACTTCAGTAAGTTCACCTGCTTGTTTCTACACTCATTGTCCGTTTTATCATATTGCTTGATTTTGTAGTTCTACAGTTACAGACTGTAGTCCATCTGTTTCTCTGATACTCTGTTACCCTGTTCTTCAGTGTTCAGGACCACCAGATAGCAGGTATTATTTGGAGGGGCTAGATTATTCTCAGCACTATAGTGACGTTGTGTGGTGTGTTAGTTTGTGTTGCGCTGGTGTGAGTGGATCAGACTCAGCAGTGCTGCTGGAGTTTTTAAACACTGTGTCCACTCACTGTCCACTCTATTAGACACTCCTACCATGTTGGTCTGTCTTGTAGATATAGCTCATTTGTTGTTGTACAGTGTGGGTCATACCAAGATGAAAGAAACAAAAACAAAGAAAAGATCCAGGAGACACTTGTGAAACTTCTAATTACCATTTTAACTTTAACGTCCTGTTTTTCTTGATCTCAGGAATTCAGTTTGCACATAGGAACATTAAAATTCCACTAGTGAATATAATGTTTTTCAATGAGTAAAAGTTCAGTCTTGTACAAAAATGAACTTCCACTAGTAAACAGGTCTTCTTTAAATGTGTAAATTGAATTCTTCTGTAAAATCCATTGCAACCTGAAAAGTAATTTGGAAGCTAAAATGGCTCGCAATAAGATTAGTTCATAACCTAAACATGTCAAATTACTCTTCAATTAAAAAAATTAAAATGGCTCATCAGAACAACTTAAACATTTTACTTGATGTGGTAAAAAATAAATGAACTAGTACTATTCAACCAAAATAAATACTTTGATTTTTTTTTTCAATCAGTGTAATTTTTTTAATTGAATAAAATTAGTTGAATGTTTTGTTACCACATGAAGTAATATTTTTAGTTTAATCTGCCAGGTGATTTGTTTACAGTGTAGGTTTACATATAAGCTAAACTAATTTTCATGCACAGGACATACGTATTCAATTGCTATTCATTTATCTAATGCATCTATCTGCAGTAGATTATTCCAAGATTTTGAGCTCTAAAAGGTCCATGGTTAGAGGCCCCTGGACACTAGCCCCCACTGGGTCATTCAGTAGTCCTTCCCTAGGGAGCCAATTGGAACAGAAATGATTTACATGTCTTACATCAGTCTTAAAGGCACAGTAACAAAAACAGTCTAAAGGAATAAAGATAAGTTGAAAAAATGCAGTGGTGGACGAATCACACAAACCATGTACTTGAGTTAAAGTAGAGACACCCAAGGTAAAATATTACTCCAGTAAAAGTAGAAGTTCCTCCCTTTAGACCTCCACTTGAGTAAAAGTACTAAAGTATTTACCTTCAAATGTACTTAAGTATCAAAAGTAAAAGTACTAAAAGAGTAATTATGGCTCTGATGTCCTGTTATCATTTTATAACAAGACTCGCTTCATGAACTCATTTTAGGTGAAAATCCTCCAGTGTCTCTCTTGGTAAACCAGTCTTTTAATAGAACATCATTAATTAGTGACGCTGACGTCTATTAAAATGATCATAAGCACAAAACACTGAAGGTAAACAGTTTCCATCAGGGAGAACCGAGTGGCTCTGAAATCAGTTTCAGATTTATTTACAACTTAGTTCCAAGTTTAAGTTTAATAAAAACTGGCTTTAAACTCAGGATCACAAATGAGTTTCCTTCACTATGTTGATCTGTAGGCCTCTGTTCATAAACATAAACCAGCCCAAACTAATTTACTATAAAATGAAATGGTGTTTGTATAAATTCAGAAAAAAGCCGCGTCAGTCACGACTGCATATGTGGACATATTTCTATATTGTGCTCTATTTACACAAAGTTAGATTAGTTCATCATTTATGTTGAACAGACTCTCCCAAAATTTTACGCTGCTGCTCTGACATTGAACCGTGTGCTGCACTGGGTCGGTATGACCAACAGGTCAAAACAAGCCCTCAACAAAGTGACCGCTGTGCCCTGATTGGTGCTCTTGCTTTGTGCTTCTTTTGTTTTGACATGTTACGTTTTTATACACACAGAAACCAAAAGGAACGACAGATTTCTCAAAATGTAGTGGAGGAAAAAGTCAGATATTAGACTTTGAAATGTAGTGGAGTGAAAGTAAAAAGTCGCCCAGAATGGAAAAAATTCAGTACAGATACATGAAAAAACTACTTAAGTACCGAAACTAATTACATTTACTTAGTTACTGTCCACCACTGGAAAAAAAAAGATTGTGTACATAAACCTTCACAAGAGTCATAAATGGACTTTTACCCTTTTCTTACAAATACACACACTACACTACAGCTTTCCTACTGAAGGTCTTACTAGGTTGTTACCTTTTAATTCTCTCCCACAAGTTCATGAGTTTTCTTGCTCATGCTCAAGCATCAGTTCATCACCCCACCTGCTTCTTCACCCACTGAGGACACGACTTAATCCGGCTGCATCCCACACAAGAGGCCTCAAGTGACCCACTCTGCCTGACAGGCAGTTGCTATCACTGCCTAAAGTAGTTCAGGTCACACATGAAGCTTCCCTTGATGGTCATTACAGCATGCCTGGTGTCCTCATCTGCCTTTTGGCGGCTCTCTCTTTATGTGGCCTGACTCTAGAGACGGTACACACTGTGACCTGAGTAAAGTTCTACAAGTGATTGAGATGTTCGCCTTATTCTACAACATGGCACACCAGATACACCAGCTGTTACCGCAACTGGCTGCCCATGAAATCGTCTCTGATCTATGTACAAATATATGCAGGACATCAGAGGCAGATTACTAAGAAAAAAAAGTGAGTCTACTATAAACACCTCACCACTTCTACACTGTAAAACTCCCTGCACACCTTAATGAAAGAATTAAGTTAACCCAACGTAAATACTCCAGAAAGTTGGAGCATCTTAGTCTGAAAAATTCGAATTAACTCAAAAATGAATTGTTGAGCTAGTAAGTCGGTCATTTTGAATAAGATTTGTTTATTGTGAGTTGAGGTAACTTTATTTACATATATTATAAACACTTTATTTATTGAACTTGACTTTACATGCAAATACAAACAGGCCAATAATGGTTTGTTTTTAAAGACTTTAAAGAAAATTTCATGTGGCTTAAGGGGACAGATGGCAGAAATGTTTACATATAAATTATTTGGACTTTCGTGCTTTTTTTTGATGATTTCAGACTTAAAGATTCCATCAAACGAGATCTGTGAGTTGAATAAACTTATTGCAGTTTAGTTTAGACTCTCAGCTTTACTTGACAAATGTTTGGTCAATACAAGCTTCATGAGTACAACTCATGTCATTCCTATTGGCTCTTAGTATCATATATTTACATATCAGGCCTTTATTTATTTATTTATTTTTTAATATATATTTAAACACAGAAAATGTGTTCAGTAGTGACAGATCTTAATGAGAAGGACTGATTTTCAGATTTTGGAACACATTTACACATAAGAAAGGTCTCATCAGATCAAAAACATTAGTTCACATGGTAACAAGTAGAACACAAAATGGCAAAGAATTCATCATTGACAGTAAAAAATATCATTAAAAGAAAATCTGGAGAAATCTCTGTATGTAAGGGAGGAGGCCAAAAGCCAGTATCTGCTGGCCATGATCTTTGAGTCCTCAGGCAGCACTGCATTAAAAACAGACATGATTCTGTAGTGGAAATCACTGCATGGGCTCAGAAACACTTCTGAAAAACACAGTGAAAACAGTTCATCACTGTTGTGTCTTTAGTATTATATCAATTTATACTGAGACAACTAATTATACACGGAGACGGAGACGCTGGAGGTTCAGTTCAACACTGTTTACTTTTGTGACAACGACGATCAGCCGCCCAGCGGAGGGATACAAAATGTAGCGCTATGCACCGTAAAATATAGTGCCTTAAAGTGCTATGAGAACTACTTTATACATGACATATTCCTCCCCCCTTAAACAAAAGGTGCTACTTTTGAAAACAGTTCAATTAAATTCAAAACAATTACCACGATGTCACACAATACAAAGACATGCCCATCATACATTTCAGCACTACAGAATCTACCAAATGAACAACAAAAAACAACCAAACATGTTTTTTTTTATATATATATATACACTAAGGGAGTGAGGGTAGACTACCTCAAACCCTGACAACACCCCGGGGATTATTCTGCCCCATTCCTTTGGGTATGTCACTGACTAATAACTCAAACGATCTGGAGGTTGACGGTTTCTCACAGGATAATGACGAGCGTCTCCAACCTCTGAAACAGGAATGTCCAATGGAGATACTTCCTCAGTAGTGGGCAGTGTCGACTGAACTGTAGCAGTCACAGGCTCTGAAGATGTAGGATCAGAAGCTAGTGGGTCTTTCAAAGGCTGTGGACTCGGACCACTCAACTGCGAAAGTTCAGGATTTTTTACCGAAACAGATTCTGCAGGTGCAGCTGCTCCTTGAAGTAGCTGGTCTGTGTGTCTTCTCCAGACAATGTCCTCTGCGGTCTTGACCCTGTAAGACACTGGACCTGTCTTGGTGATGACAGTTGCAGGAATCCACTTTGGTCCTCGTGTGTAGTTACGTGCCAACACTTGATCTCCCGGATGGAAAACTCTGTTCTTTGCTCTTTGTTTTCGTCTTTCAATTTGTGCTTGCTGTTGACGCTGGACACAAGCTTTCATTCTAGAAGGCTTCAGCAGATCAAGACTGGTACGCAGCCGTCTTTTCATGAAAAGTATGGCTGGGGAGACTTGAGTAGTTGAATGTGGCACATTTCTGTAGGACAGTAGAAAACTGTTCAAACGCTGATGGAGTGAGCTCTGTCCACATGAAGCTTTCAGTGAGTGCTTCAAGCTTTGCACAAACCGTTCGGCTGGGCCATTTGTGGATGGGTGATAGGGAGCCGACCGGGTGTGTTGTACTCCATTCACTTTGAGGAATTTCATAAAAACTCTTGAGAAATGAACTGTGGCCCGTTGTCACTTACGAGTTGTTCAGGAAAGCCAAATCAACTGAATGTCTCACCCAGTTTCTCAATGGTTTTTTCCGTGGTAGTGGATTTCATTATGAACACTTCTGGCCACTTGCTATGTGCATCCATTGCTACCAGGAACATTTTCTCTTCAAACAGACCAGCAAAATCAATGTGAACCCATTGCCAAGGTTCTTCTGGCCAATCCCATGGGTGAAGTGGGGCCAGTTGTGGCATATTGCGGACTTTCTGACATGATGTGCATGATGATACTGTTTCTTCGATCTGTCCATCGAGTCCTGGCCACCAGAAGTAACTTCTAGCAAGTTCTTTCATGCGGACAATTCCACAGTGACCTGAATGCAGCACTTGTAACACTCTGTTCCTCAAAGATGGCGGAATGATCACTGTCTGTCCCCATAAAAGGCAACCTGCTTGTACAGTAAGGTCATTGCGCCTGACCAGGTATGGCTTCAATTCGGCAGCATCTTCCACATTTCGTCCACAGACAACCATATCCAGCAATTTGGACAACAGTGGATCATTCCTTGTGTGTCGTTGCACTTGTGAAGATGTAACTGGTGCATCCTCCACCTGCTGAAAGTAGAAGATTTCAGCTTGCTTTGGCTCAGCATGCGTCACCAGAAGTGGCAACCTGGAGAGACCATCTGCGTTTGCATGCAACTCAGATTTCCTGTACTTTATGTCATATGAATGGGCAGAGAGCAGCAATGCCCACCTTTGCATCCGACTAGCTGCTAACGACGGAATGCCCACATGTGGACCAAAAATAGTGGTGAGAGGACGGTGATCTGTCAGAAGGGTGAATTTCCGTCCAAACAAGTACTGATGAAATTTGCGAACACCAAAGACAATGCCAAGGGCTTCACGCTCAATTTGGGCATAGTTACTTTCTGCTTTGTTCAGCGTGCGTGATGCAAATGCTATGGGTTTTTCTTTTCCATGTGGCATGATATGTGATATGACAGCGCAAACCCCATAGGGAGAAGCATCATACGCTAGCTGTAATGGCAGGGCTGGGTCAAAATGTTTCAAGACTTCTGACTTCAGCAGAGCCCTCTTTGTTTTGGCAAAAGCTTGTGCACACTTATCTGTCCACTTCCAGGCTTTGTCTTGACAGAGCAAGTGATGCAATGGTTTTAGCAACGAGGCTAGGTTCGAGACAAACCTGCCATAGTAATTTAGAAGGCCAAGATAGGAACGAAGTTGGCTCACGTTCTGAGGCGCTGGTGCCTCCATTATTGCCATAACCTTGGATGGGGCTTTGTGTAAGCCTTGTGAGTCGATCACATGTCCTAGGTATTCAACAGATGGCTGGAAGAACTCACATTTGGATTTGCGAACTACTTTATACATGACAATCACTGCATCCACAAATGCTGTTAAAACTCTAAAACACAAAGAAGAAACCAAATATAAACAGGATCCAGAAACGCTGCCACCTTCTCTGGTCCTGAGCTCATTCAAAATGGACTGAGTGGAAGTGGGAAAGTTTCCTGTGGTCCGACGAATCAATATTTGAAATTCCTTTAGGAAATCATGGACACTGTGTCCTCTAAAGACCATCTGGCTTGTTATCAGTGCACAGTTCAAAAGCCAGTATTCATGATGGTTTTAGGGGGGCATTAGTGCACATGGCATGGGTGATGTGCTCATCTGTGAAGGCACCATTAATGCTGAATGATATGAACATGTTTTGGCAACATAAGCTGCCATTCAGACAACGTAATTTTCAGGGAACGCCTTGATTATTTCAGCAAGACAATGTCAAAACACATTTTGCGTGTATTACAGCAGCATTGCTCTGTATTACGAGTCCGGGAACTAAACTGACCTGTCTGCAGTCCAGTCACCGGTCACCATTGATAACATTTGGAACATTATGAAGTGAAAAACACTACAAAGGAGACACACATACACACATTGTCCCAGCTGTCATTAGGTGGAAGGCAAGAAAAAGGACACCCTGAACTGTGTAATCTAAAGCAAAAATGGAAAACATTTCACTTTCTAAACTACAGCAGCATCTCCTCAGTTCCCAAATGCTTACAGAGTGCTGTTAAAAGAAGAGGTGATGAAACACAGCGGTAAACAGGCCCCCGTCCCAACTGTTTAGGAACGTGTTGTTGGCATCAAATTTAAAATGGTCATATATATATATTTTTTTTTTAATCTCATTTTTTACATTTTATTTCTTATCTTTGTACTATTTTTAATGAAAAACAGGGTTTAAATAATTTTATTATTTATCATTTTTATTTACATTTTATACAGTGTCCCAAGTTTTTTGGAAATGGGGTAGTAAATGAAGTAGTTTTATTCAGCTTAAATAAATATTTAGAATGAATGATTCTTTTCAATCAATGTAGTTTGGAGTTTTAGTAATAGAGTTGAATAAAAGTAGTTCAGGTGTGACTACATGAAGTAATTTTTTTGGTTGATCTGATGAGACATTTTTTTCAGTGAAATCTACTTAGAATGAAGTAGTTGTTAGTGTAAATGAGTGTAATGTAAGGTACACTCTATATAAGATAGTGTAACGAGTCAACAGAATCCAGGCATGAGCGGATAAAACCAAGAGTTTATTTATTAGGATGGAAGGTAAATGCGGTCGAATAACAAGCATGGGTCAAAACCAGAAGGCGAAGCAGGATGAAGATAGTGATCATATCACGAGGGAAACTAAATAATAGGGCAAGGCTGAAAATGTAGTCAAAAGGCAGGCAAAAGGTCCAAACACACAGATCAAAAGTCTAAGGCAAAAGTACAAAAGGGAGAAGCAAAAAACAGAGTGAGAGTAAACAGGCAACAGGTCAAACACATCAAATACCATCAGAAATAACCGCTCAGTACATTCACAGAGAAGCAATATCTCGCACTGACAGTTTCTAAAACCAACTTGTGGCAAACAAACATAGGTGCAAGTACTTGAGTTGAGGAGTCACGTGACCTCCCGAAGGTGTCAGACTGTAATGTAGTCTGTTCTCTTCTGAGAGGCGTGACTGAAAGCTAAATCATTAAGATCCATTTTAAATGTCATAAATCACCCAGCTTTGCTACATGAGTTTACCTCGAATCAAGTAGTGATGCAGTAGCGATGAGTGAGAACATTGATATAATACAGAAAAAAACAGGGCTTTATCTTTAAACTTCATTTTTTCATTATCTTCATTTTTTTCTTTTCCCTTTTTCTGCTCCAGATGCATACATTCTTTTTTAAACCATGAAAAAACTATTTTTCCCTCACTGAAGTACCTTGGACAACATAATGGTGCAGTAATAACTCAGACATAAGCAGCTGCATGTGTCACTTATTTGGCAGACCTATATATATATATATATATATATATATATATATATATATATATATATATATATATATCTTACTGTTGTCACCTCATATCTCCAAAATGGTAACTTTATAGGAGAAGAAAAAAAATCTACTTTACTTTTAATGTAAGTCAATAGAACCAGAATTCTTTACAAGTCATTTTGGGCCGTTTCTTTTGGTCCTTTCATTAATTCATTATTAGGCAGAGCTAATATATATATATATATTGCTGTTGTCTGAACACCATTTTTGTTATTTTCCAGTTTTTGACCTAATATGAAAATACCCTTTACCCTGTATATTGTGTGTAAATTTCACGATGAATGGGCCAAAAGAAACAGCCCAAAATGACTTGTAAAGAATTCTGGTTCTATTGACTTACATTAAAAGTAACATTAGTGAAAGAATGGGTCACTCAGGAGCTCAGTGAATTCCAGCGTGGTACTGTGGTCGGACACCACCTGTTCAACAAGTCCAGTTGTGAAATTTCCTCACTACTAAATATTCCACAGTCAACTGTCAGTGGTATTATAACAAACTGGAAGTGATTGGGAACGACAGGTGTGAGGTTGTTTTTCAGGAGTTGGGCTCGGCCCCTTAGTTCCAATGAAAGGAACTCTTAATGCTTCAGCACCAAGAGATTTTGGACAATTTCATGCTCCCAACTTTGTGGGAACAGTTTGGGGACAGCCCCTTCCTGTTCCAACATGACTGCGCACCAGTGCACAAAGCAGGTCCATAAAGACATGGATGAGCAAGTTTGGTGTGGAAGAACTTGACTGGCCTGCACAGAGTCCTGACCTCAACCCGATAGAACACCTTTGGGATGAATTAGTCTTAGCGGAGACTGTGAGCCAGACCTTCTCGTCCAACATCAGTGTCAACATCTGATGGATCTTAACCCTATGGATTAAGAATGGGATGTCACTCAAGTTTATATGAGTGTGAAGCAAGATGAGCAAATACTATATACTATATTATATATATATATATATATATATATATATATATATATATATATATATATATATATATATATATATATATTATTAGCTATTGTTAAAAATTTGTTCTGGATTTTTGTTTGCGATTTTTGAGAAATCTACACCATTCCCGTTCCAGAATACTTGTGATCTGATTGCTAATGGTGTGGTTGTATATAGTATAGTTGTTTTGATTGAATAATCATCAAATGTTCATTTTTTTCCTGTACAGGAATAAATGGCCGGGGCAACCATCTTGGTTACCACCTTGCAATACTCTAGATTCCTCCTGGAATACCATAGCAACTATTAAGCAACAACCATGGTTACTATTACAGCCACCTAGCAGCACTTTACTAAGCTTTTAGCAACTTAGGAACCACCTGGGAATTGTATAAACATTGCACTCACTGCATTTTCTTCAGGAAATTTTCTTTTCTAGTTATTATAATATTGATTATTATTAATATTACTACTACTACTATTGCTATTTTAGATGGCACGGTGGCGTGGTGGGTGCTGTCGCCTCACAGCAAGAATGGCCTGGGTTCAATTCCCTGGCCGTGTGAACAGGGTCCTTTCTGTGTGGAGTTTGCATGTTCTCCCCGTGTCTGCGTTGGTTTCCTCCCACAGTCAAAAGACTTGCAGTCAGGCCAATTGAACACGGTAAATTGCCCCTGGGTGTGAATGAATATCTGTGTGCCCTGCAGTGGACTGGTGACTTGTCCAGGGTGTATCCTGCCTGATGACCACTGGAATATGCTCCAGCACCCCAACAACCCAGAAGGAGAAGTGGCTTAGAAGGTGTATGTGTGTTATTCACCTCAGGCCTTTAAGGTATATTTACAGGTAAAAGTTTCAACCCTCTGCATGGCTTGCTTTCACTACTCCAGTGAAAAAGAAAAAAGCAAATAAAAATGTAGGCATGTCATTCCTACATGGATTTAATGCATCCATTTTTGATGGTCACTCCCCTTTTTTGAAATCAGATCAGGTACTGTACTGTATGGATGAAACAAATGAACCGAAACATAAGAAACACTGTAGTGTTTGATGGACTCCTGTCACAGGGCGTTTATTATCTCTGTGTAATGTTCTGCATGAGTTCACAGAAATAGAGCAAACGCAAATAAATCTTGAAATTAAATGACTGTATTATGTATTGTCACCGTCTCTTAAGCCTTGAGAAGGCTCTGAGTGGGTTCCCATACTGCCATTCAACTGAGCGGAATTTTGGGAAGTAGATTCCAGCAGTATTTTAGGAATATGATTCCACACTCCGCTGATTATTTTGCATTAATGAAAATTCATTTACGCGACTAATACAAGACAAATTGATGTTGTCTCCCTAGGACACACTGTTACTCATGCTTCTCACTTGCGCTTTATCTCTGAACTGCAGACGCAAATTAAAAACCTGACAGCGATGCTATATTCTAATGAAGAGTATGAACCAACTGGGTTATTACGGGATTTAAGTTTTAACAAGGCAAGAAATGACATGAACATGCTGCCTCCCACATGGTGCAGCCAAAGTTTGGTATTTGCACATGTTATATTGAAAAAAGCTGTTTTCGGTTTCCTATTTCAATGGGAAATACCATCTGGGGGTATAGTGAACCTCAGTTACCACACATTATTCTCACCACAGCACATCCTCCTGAGAAGAATGCAATTTTTTCTATTTTTCTATTTTTATTTTCACGACCTCATTGAATGCAGCACTTTCTTTTACACACATGACAATTTCATGATGAATGTTATGCAAACCTTTCCATGAAACACTTTGTGTGAAACACACAAAGCTAGTACTGTTGAGTGCTAATGGTGCTGAGTCCAGAACCATTTTAGAGAGGGATGTCGAGCAGACCACAGAACCATACGAGGAGCATCCAAGAATAATGTAATTTAAGTTGTTAGATATCACTTATAGATAATTGCTACCATATTATTATTTTAATAGAACCCCTGAAAAGTTTCAATAGACCCTTTTCACAACAAACAGAAGTGCATAACCATTTAGTTTACCTATATAACTACAGTTACTAACTTCAGGTATACAGGCACTCGTATCACTTCAGTCACCACACAAATGTGTCTCACTTTATCTTTGTCATAATTACCAAGACTGAAATTCGAGGATGAGTCCAGAACTGTTGAACTGAATCAAACACACAACAATGTGGGGGTGCAAACTAAATAAAGCATATAAATGATTTGTGGAAAAATTGGTTTTGGAATTGGTTTGGGAATCTCTCCCCTCCATCATGGACATCTACACCACACGCTGCATCCGGAAAACCACCAGCATTGTGGACGACCCCATCCACCCGTCACATGGACTTTACTCACTGCTGCTGTCTGGCAGAAGGTACCGGAGCATCCGTGCCACCACTGCCAGACTCTGCAAACAGCTTTATTCCTCAAGCAATCAGGTTCTTAAACTCACAAGGACTGAACTAACCCCCCCCCAACCACACACACACACATACGCCACACACACAGCTCTTTTGATGCTCTGCTTGCACTATCTAGAACATACATTGTGTTTACTCGGGTTTTACTACCTCAGTCACTGCTGTATTTATGTCTGTCATCTGACTGTGTGACTCAAAGATCACAGCATGTTAAATATCTCTGCACCTTATTCTCACCGCCTCATGTCCAGACTCAGCGTTGTGTCAGTGCTGCACTGTCCTGTCTGTTTACTGTGTCTAACATCTGCTTAATTTATCATATTTATTAAATTGTGTCTAGTTTAATTTTTTGTTTGCACAAGAAGAGGGTGCAGGCAGGATGGAGTGGGTGGAGACGGGTGTCAGGGCTGATGTGTGACAGAAGGATAGCAGCAAGAGTGAAAGGGAAGGTTTACAAGACAGTAGTGTGTCCTGCTATGATGTATGGTTTGGAGACTGTGGCTCTGTCTAAAAGACTGAGGCTGAGCTGGAGGTGGCGGAGATGAAGATGCTGAGATTTTTGTTGGGAGTGACGAGGATGGACAAGATTAGAAATGAGCAGATCAGAGGGACAGTGAAGGTGGAGCAGTTTGGAGATAAAGCCAGAGAGGCCAGGTTGAGATGGTTTGGAGATGTGTTGAGGAGGAATAGTGGATATACTGGGCAAAGAATGTTGGAGATGGAGCTGCCGGTTAGAAGGAGAAGAGGTAGACCTCAGAGAAGGTTTAAGGATGTAGTGAAGGTGGACATGGAGATGGTTGGTGTGAAAGTAGAGGAGGCAGTGGATAGGGCAAGATGGAGGCAGATGATCCTCTGTGGCGACCCCTAAAGGGAGCAGCCGAAAGAAGAAGAAGACACTGTCTGAGTGAGCTGTACGCACACAACTCTTCTTTGTTGCAATTGTAATTGTTTTAGCAGAAGCAGCATCACCCTGCAGCGACTAATTCCAGCAGAAAAAATGTGTGAATGTGAAAAGAGCCTACAGAAATAATACATCTCTATTTGATGGCTTTAGAAGTGTTTTTCAGTTGAGTAGGCGATGTAATCAGATAACATCTCTGATTGACAAGTAACCTGATGGCTATGTGTAAAAGACAATAATTGGCATGTTGGAAAGAGAACCAAGAGAAGAACTAGAGAACTACCCTTTAACAGCTTGCTAAATATGTTGGGAACTGGGGATCACATACCTTTAAGAAGTGTCCATTTTTTATGTTTATGTTTATATTTAATGTTCTTCTCCTTCTACTTATCACTGCCATCAGAACAAATCCTTGTGTGTCTGTTTTTTGTTGATTTTCAGTTTTTATCATAATCTGAAAATGCCCATTGTGCTTTACATAGAGTGTAAATTTCATGATAAATAGGCCAAAAGAAATGGCCCAAAATGACTTAGAAAGATGTCTGGTTCCATTGACTTGCATTAAAAGTAAGGTAAGTTTTTTCCTTCTCCTGTAAAGTTACCAGTTTGGAGATATGAGGTTTTCTTCCAATAACAGCAATATTTTACTTCACATTCAGTTTAGCTTAAGCGCATGGAATGAAAAACAAACACACTTTGGCACTTCATCTTGCTTAAGTGTGACCTGCTGCATTAAAACAACCTAACTTAAGTCACTGGATTGTACTTTACAGCAGATAACTGTTAATCTGGAATCTTTAAAACTAGAGAAAGTTCTTCTAAACCCCATTTACAGTCAAGAAACAGGATCAGAAAAAGTTAACAGATAATATTAAATAATGTTGCATCTCACTTGTACACACTTAAAAATTATGTCTTTAGTAAAGAAAATGCTTAAATGCTTCTAAATAGAACCATAAACATTCAAAGAACCCTTTCCATGATTAAAGGGTTCTTTACATCATGGGGGTGGGAATTGATGGAGAATGTGCTGTAGATGGTTTTATATAGAGTTCTTCTAATGTAACAAGCCTGACCTTGTAACAATGGAAGATCCATTTTTTTGGTGCTAAATAGAACCCCTTTTAAAAAGGTTCTACACTGAACCATCTATAGCAAATTCCTCATCAACCTCAAGAACTTTCTCACAATGCAAAGATTGGGGTCTTGAAATGTTAATGATTCTGTACAGAACCATTTTCTTTGCCAAGAAACCCTTGAAAAATCATCATTTTTAAGTATGTACTGTTAAAACACTGGGTTATTATGTGGCCTTTAAAAGTCCCCACTGTCTCTGCTGTGTGATTTACAGTCTGAATAAAATTTGCAGTATTTTCCATTTAGCTGAAGTGTCTCAGTGGTTAGCTAAATTATGGAAATCATGAAATTAGAATACCATAAAAGCATCCATAGCTGAACTGCAGAGCGACTGTGCTGTAAGGTTTTTAACGCATACAGTACATGAGCATGGCTCTGGAATTCACTTGTAGCATAGGTCTGCAGTAACATACATTAAAATGACGTGAAGTATTTTTCAAAAGATGTAGAGTACTCAGGACTATATCATTTAATATGTGACTTTTATTAAAGATTTTCATTAAAGAAAGTCACATAAATTAAAAGTACAATAGAAAATAAGTTAGTTTTGCAGTAACTACATGGACTGGTTAGGCGGCAGTAGGTAGATGTAACAATTATCACAATTTTTTAACTAGAAAATATCACACTAATGATTTTTAAACATCATCCAGACCTACAGCTGAGTGCTAGTGCTGTTCACCTTTTGGTCCTATTGTTTTGCTTGTTTGACTTTGCTTTAATTTGTTGATGGAGTAGAGCTACAATGCTCTTCTGTACACAATCACTCAGTGCATTATAGGCACTTTTGGTACAGTCAACGTTGGTTCTAACCCAAATATCTATGCATCACCTAAAGCCGAAATGCAGCTATTGCTGGTTGCTACTGGGTATCATTTGAGATTTGTCAATTTTGCTACCACTGACAAATACTTGGTTCAGATTCCTAAATTATTCTAAAACCTAAACTTGATCAAAAAATAATAATAATAAAACGAATTTAAAACTATTTGGGAACATGTTATTTAAATCCCACTACATAACACTGAGATAAGCATTTCATTAACATGCCAAAAACATATTAGCCCTTATTCATCAGATTTGCATAAAAAAGCCTGATTTGTGAAAGTTTGTAAGATGTGGAGAGAAGTGGAAATTTGAGTACAAATAAACCAACTGTGCGTGAAATCAAGTGCCAACTGGCTTTGATTACATATAACTTTTTACATTACATTTACATAAAGCACACCCTAATTAGTAGTATTATTAATAGTGTATCCTGCTGGGATAGGCTCCAGCACCCCCCCCCCCCAACCTCCCCCCCGCCGTGACCCTGACGGAGAAGCGGCTTAGAAAATGGTTGGATGGATGGATGGATGGATGGACACCCTAATTAATGCAGATGTATCTGTAGGGAGTCACTAAAATGACATCATTCATTAGCTCACAAGCCAATGGCTGAGCTCATAGTCAGAGTCTAAGGTCAAGTAATGAGGGCACTGTTCCCCCTACTGACCAAACTTTATAGTTTTAAAATTGCAACAACTGGAAAATAAAGTCAAATTTAAAACATATATTAGTTTTTTTAATATTGTAAAATGATGTGATTGCATAGTGTGATTATTTCTCTAAAATAACATATTTGAAATCTGTATCAATGCCATATATGAGATATCTACACTAACTGAATTTTGTATTTTAAATCTTTAGGGTGGCATCGGCAGTACAAAGCAAAAACACGGTGTAATATGTTTTCAAATGGAAACTTAAATTTATACCAATGTGCATGTAAAACAAATGATTAGTACTATTGTTCATTTCTAATTATGTTCTCTTATTTTGTGTATTATAGATGATACCTATCGTCACATTTGTTAGTTAACTGCAAAATAAGCATTATTTTCAAGATGTTAAAGTATTGTACTCAAATTTACAGACCTGCAAGACATGAGTGTGATCATACAGATACACCAAATATGAAATTCATTAATGTCAAAACTGCAATTTGTGTGAAATCATTTAATGATTAGATTTAACCATAAACAACTTGAATAATCAACTGTGAATTTTCGGCAGTGTTTAATGTCATGTCATGACAGCTCATGTTACATGATAAATTTTGTTAATTAGCCATCATGACATCAAGCTTTATGACATCTGTCATGACAATTACTGGTAATGGTGACATGACACTGTCATATCAGTGACTATAATTTGTCATTACAGCATCTGACATCCGCAATGTCATGTTTATGGCATGACTGTCAATATTATATAACTGAGTTCAAGTAAAGTGTTTCCAAATATGTGTAATATTTACTATCTAAATAATCTTTCAAATAAAACAATCTGCATTGAATAACATTTAAAAATTCCCTCTTCCTTTGATCCTGGCTGCCTTTAAAAAGCCTTAAAAAGCTGAAAGTGCTTTCAATAAAAAGTTAGAGGTAAGATATTTTATTAATTATATATAGTTTTGAATTTGATCAGCTCAGAATTTGCAATCATCTCTCCATTAACAAGCATGTGCAACACGCTTAGTACATGCTGAGCATGCAGACCCCAGGAGTCTGGGCCAAATGTATGCTTTCAAGCCCGGCACCCTCGAGGTCTCTTGTCCGATATGTCTGCACATTGTTGATGTCACCGAAGTGTGGAATTGCAGGAGGACCACAGGGGTTTGGGCGCCTTTGAGGTATACAGCTTATATGACACGGCTTGTGGGCAGAGATATTAGTTACCAGGGTTTGAAAATGTTCTCGGTGACACGGCCACATGCAAGGTGTTTTTCAGGAATAAAATGTTTAGCACATTAACTCAAGGAAAGGGTTCAAAACTAATTCCTTGCAAGGTTAAACTTTTCTGTGTGTTAACATTTAAAATAGATGAGTTTTGCTTTTTGTTGACAGGTATTAAAAAGGAGACCAGGATGAATTTGTTTGTTGAACCATCAAAGTATTTTTACTAAGTTGAGTTAGAATCACCTTCCACCTGTCTTCAACCTGTAACCATTGGAGTTTATAAAGTGCATCATGAACTTGAATGGTTGAAGGTTGAGGAAGGGTAAAACTACATATGAATAAAAATATCCAGCAGATCTCTTTAATCAGCTGGAGCAAGTAAAAGGTAGATAAACTAATAGAACAAGATATACGTCAACAAATTATTTCAAATTACCCTGAAAACTAACGTCATGTGTGGAACAATAATTTATAGAGCCATAAAGGAGTGGAATTCCCTACCAGTCTCACTGCTTAAAATTAAGAGCAAAAATACAGTATGCAACCCCAATTCCAATGAAGTTGGGACATTGTGTAAAATACACTGCTCAAACAAATAAAGAGAACACTTAAACAACACAATATAACTCCAAGTAAATCAAACTTCTGTGAAATCAAACTGTCCACTTATGAAGCAACACTGATTGACAATCAATTTCACAGCTGTTGTGCAGATGGAATAGACAACAGGTGGAAATTATTGGTAATTAGCAAGTTAGCAAGACACACTCAATAAAGTAATGGTTCTGCAGGTGGGACCACAGACCACTTCTCAGTACCTTTCTGCTTTCTGGCTGGTGTTTTGAATGTCGGTGGTGCTTTCACACTCGTGGTAGCATGAGATGGACTCTACAACCCACACAAGTGGCTCAGGTAGTGCAGCTCATCCAGGATGGCACATCAATGCGAGCTGTGGCAAGAAGGTTTGCTGTGTCTGTCAGCGTAGTGTCCAGAGGCTGGAGGCGCTACCAGGAGACAGGCCAGTACACCAGGAGACGTGGAGGAGGCCGTAGGAGGGCAACAACCCAGCAGCAGGACCACTACCTCTGCCTTTGTGCAAGGAGGAACAGGAGGTGTTCTCTGCAGTGACCAATCACACTTCTCCGTCTAGAAATCTGATGGACGAGTCTGGGTTTGGTGGTTGCCAGGAGAACGGTACTTGTCTGACTGCATTGTGCCAAGTGTAAAGTTTGGTGGAGGGGGGATTATGGGGTGGAACTGTGTTTCAGGAGTTGGTCTCGGACCCTTAGTTCCAAGGAAAGGAACTCTTAATGCTTCAGCACC
This sequence comes from Pygocentrus nattereri, assembly GCF_015220715.1. Classification (NCBI taxonomy): domain Eukaryota; kingdom Metazoa; phylum Chordata; class Actinopteri; order Characiformes; family Serrasalmidae; genus Pygocentrus; species Pygocentrus nattereri. Next base: position 19,632,860 of record NC_051214.1, on the reverse strand, counting down.
AAGAGATTTTGGACAATTTCATGCTCCCAACTTTATGGAAACAGTTTTAGATGGCCCCTTCCTGTTCCACTTAACAAATTTAGAGAGCTCTTATCCAAAGTAACTTACAGTTTGATCAATTTTACACAGGTAGGTAAGGTGGTGTCAGTAGTCTTACCCAAGGACTCTTATTGGTATAATTTAGGGTGTTTGCTTAGGGGTGGGATTGAACCCCAGTCTACAGTGTAGAAGGCAGAGGTGTTATCCACTACACTGTATTAACCACACACATTAACCAGTCTTACCATTGATCTTATTTTTGTGAATTATGTGTATTGCTTTTACAAATTTTTACATGCTTTCTTTTTTTTTAATTTCTTTTTATTATAATTTTTTATTTTTTTTATATCTGTTATTTTTTTATTCAGTGTCCTTGGGTGTCTTGAAAGGTGCTCATCAAATAAAAAATTATTATTATTATTTTATTATTATTAATAACAATAAAATTATTAATAATAATAATTATAATTCTTTTTTTTAAATTAAAAAGTCTTTTTCATAGACCCCATCCTTGGTCCAGGCCTTGGAACATCGCGACCCTTGCTGATCCTGCTGTACAGAAATGGCAGGGGCGGAGCCTACCCCCAAACAACCAGACAGGGCTTGTGGCGGTGGTGGTGGTGGTGATGGTGGGGAGAAAGGGGGGAATGGAAATCAAAACGTTAGTTACCTGAAGGCAACAGAACAGGTACATAAGTTGAGTCATTTTAAAGACATGCGTAGACCGTGATTGATCAAGACCAATAAATGACGTAGCATTAGAATCTTTCTGGCAAAACTTTCGATAAAGCTTCCATTTAATAAAAACATTAAAACATTCATTGTCTACAGTACAAAACCCTACTTTCAGCACTACATAGAGCCTACATAGAGCATATATTGAGTGTGTGAAAAACACAATCCCTCTTTAAGATTCAGAGGGTGTATGTGTGTTTATCCTTATGTGGTGCTGATGTGTTTCTTACTCAGTGGTCTGCTGGACCCACCATATTATTGTTTATCTGAATCAATACAGCCATAACAGTTTATGTAAAAATACCAGATGTTTAAAATATCTGGTGTCCAGTGTAGGGTTCTCCTTTAGCAGCTGTAGCCAGTCAGCAGCCTGTCCATGTTGTCCACCCTAACACACACACTAACGGCAGGCCATGTAGGAGGAGAACAGAGTGAAGGACACAGCACCTCCACACTTTTACTCCCCGCAGGTTCAGCCCAACACCACATGTGTAATATAAATGTATGGGGGGGTTGGGGGGTGAAGACACTGAAAATGGGTTATTTTATATGTTCGTCACAGAAAATCAGCAAAGACCAAGAATCTGAGGTTGGAATAATAATAAATCACATCATTTTTACATTTAGTACACATTGAAAACGGGTCCCCGGACCTGAACACCACACAAGCGTTAACAAACCTTTACATGAACAGTGTCAGTGGTTGTTTTGACTGTGTGGAGTTCTCTGGTCTCCACTCAGTTTAGGATGAGAGCAGTAAGAAATATTGCATCACATAATTACATTAAATTTCACATTTGGTAAGTAAAGAGCAATGTAAATATTACTTTATGCACCACAGTAAAGGACATTTATTGGATTGGTGAGCTGTGACAGTCTTCTTACTGGGCACAAAATCATGCTGCTATCAATTTTTTTGGGAAACGTCTGTGCCCCAGCTGAAATGAACGCTTTCACTGGTTCTGAGTTTGGCTGTCTGTCCATGTCTGTAGGTCAGTAGCCAGTGTGTTGAAGAAATGTAAAGAATTTTTTTTAAATGGTCTGAGCTCAGTCAAAAAGTAGTGGGCTAAATGAGAGCTCACCCCACTGCACTGGCAGCTAAAGGTTTCTAAGGGATTCTTGGAAAAAGATTGAACCTTCCTACACAGTAGCTATGAAATGCAGGTTCTGCCTGTTTTGACGAAGGTTCCTGTACAAGAAAAATTGTAAATATTTCCTCCAGAAAGGTGAATTTGACATATTGTCAGGAGTTAGAGCAATCCAGCCTCTGTCCCCAGTTCGGACATGTGTTACATTACAACTAATTAATTCTAAGTTAAGTTTTAGTTCTAAATATATTCTGCTCTCTTTGCTCTCTTAGCAATAAGGATAATAAAATTAAAAGGTATTCTGCAAAAAGTAAATGAAAAGGAAAAACAAACTTCAGTCAATGAGTTTTGGAAGGAAGGAAAAGATCCCATCTTCATTTATTGAGCTTCAGGTGGAAAGATGGTTTCCGGACAACCAAATGCAAAGATTATCACAAACATCCTTTTTTTATAACCTTCTTGGGGTGATGAAATTACCTCCCCTTCTGTTACCATCCACATATCATTTTTCATCCTAACTCTGCAATTCTCTTGGACAAGCTGCTTCCAATCATACATGACATTGGTTCTTTTTCTCTTAATTTTTTGGCTGTACAAACTTGTCCCATCTATATTTTGGTGGTACAAAGCTGTTCCTTAATGACCTCCAACAAAGTTCTAATTTATTACCAACCTCCAACAAACTCGGTTTCCGCAAGTTCTTATCTTCTGCTATTCTTCTTTGGAGGTTTGTCCTTGATTCAGAGCTACCAAATTTTCAGGGACTTTCCACTGCTGAAACTTCATAACACACATGAATCACGGCCCACCCTCAGTGAGAAGACCAGTATGCTTGTATTTATCAGATTTGTCCATTCTAATTTGTTTAATAATCAAATTAGTAATTACAATAGAAACTTTTATATCTCCACAATGTACTGCTGGAAATGTGCATGATATCCAAAACCGGAATTGAAATGCATTTTGTTTTTGTCACTTTCAAGACGCAAAGTTTGACGGAAAAAATTCTGTTGGTAATGACCAAAAGAATGCGATTGAGAATACAATCGGTGGTAATGAGACCTTCCGCAGGGTGGCTGCTACACTCTATTTGAAAGAGTGAGGAGCTTGGAGTAGAGCCCGATACTCCTCATTGAGAGGAGCCAGCTGAGGTGGTTTGGGCATCTGATGCCCCTTGGATGCCTCCTGGTGGGGGAGTACCAAGCACGGCCTACCACCCCGAGACCCCGGGGTCGTCCTGGACCCGCTGGAGGGATTATATCTCCAAGTTGGCCTGGGCGCGACTTGGGGTCCCCGGAAATAAGATGGAGGAATTTGCGGGGGACAGGTTTGTCTGGAACTTTCTGCTCTTCCAAATGCTACTGCCATCCTCTCTGGACTAAGCGGTTAATGATGATGATGACAGTAGCGAAAAAAGTACAGTTTTATGTTCAAAGTTGAAAGAAATTAAAGTTACATGTGCTTATGTACGAGTATGTAGAGCAGCAATTCATAAAGTGCATGTTGCAAGGAACAGATGTAAGCAGTAGTGTTCACCCAGCAGCAGTACAATGTATGTAAGTGAATGCAAACAATAAACAAACACCTAGAAGTGATGATATAGAAGTGAAGAAATAGACATATTTTGTGAAGCTCATTAGAAGTGACAGTTTGAGGTTTACCTTGTCCAGTCTAGGATCTCGTTGTTATTTATTTTTTTTAGGTATACCACTTGTTCTTACAGTTGTTCTTAGGAGAAAAGTTATATAGAAAGTTTAATTAATAGATGGAAATCATAACCAATCCTCAGAAGTCTTTTGAAGAACAATAATTTGTAAGTATGTAGTATATTTTTCTTTGAGACACTTTTTTTTGTGAATCCAGGCCCTGCTTAGCTGGTTTAGAGGCTGTAATGATAAATTATGTGAAAGTTCTTCAAGGTTTACCTGAAGAGTTAGTTTGCATTCCAGCGGGGAAAATGCAAAAAATGAAAAATGCACAGGATCTGCCAGGAGTGGGGCTGAGAGCCAGTGGGTGAATAAAAAGTCTGAATATATAAAAATTTGAAAAGACTGCCAAGTCCTGTTTTACTGAGTGGATTCTATGCTTTAATCACTGTGGAAGATGAGAAAGAAGGAATAAACAAGTCTAATGTAGCTGCCAAAACTTATAAAACAGTCAATTACTTGAAACAAATCAAGAGTAGTTACATTTTTCATGCACAGACAGAGAGCTGCGAAGGGAGGCAAATGAGAGGAACAAGAGCAGCAACTACTGCACTAAAGTGGGTTTAAGCTGTAGTCTGAGGAAGGAGGACCGCTTAAATGACAAAGTTGAGATGTAAACCAAATTCCTATTTCAATAGCTCAGCCAAGCAAGACCAACCTTATAATGAAGAGTTTCCAGCTAAAGAATGTGACTCTATTTCTACACCTATTTAAAACAAAAGTTTCAGTTTTCAGTAAATGAAAAGAACCGACGAGTCTACCCAAGTTTGCCTTTTTAAAATGTGAAAGGTCTCGTGCTTAAAAAAAAGCAGGACTTGCTTCTTAAGGGGATGAGTTCAAGCATTTGATTGACAAGTAAACACAGGAGTGAGTGCAGAGGCTGAGATGAGCGATCACTTATAAATAATAACAAAGCTCAAACTTTTTTCATATTCAGTTTATGTTAATGTGTGTTGCGTATGCTGTACAGCTATGAGTGTTGGGAAAACTAGCTTGTCCTTTATTAGTGACTAGATAGGAGGCATCCCCAATATTGACTGGTCAGATGTGGTGATGAAAGTATGGGGCTTTTTCGTGGTACTACTTTTTTAACTTGAAATGGGCACAAGTGTGTGTTGCAGTGGGTGGAGGAATGCTTTACACTCACTGAGTGCATTGCTCTGTAGATGACTGTGAAAAGAAGCATATATCTTATTCTGAACACCCCATTTGTAAGCTGAACATTGAATTCAGGTGCACTGTGAGCACATACTGAGACCGCAATAAGTCACAGGGGAAGTTTTCTAGAGCTAATGATTTCTAGGAACTAGAAAATGCATTTCGGTAACTGGTAGGTTTTTTTTTCAACAGAATTAAGCTTGTTTTTAACCTCGCTCTTATTTGTTAGGAGTTGAAGAGCTGAGGAGAGCCTAAAGTGTTAGATTACCTATCATCCTAGTTATGAAGTAACAGAGGAATCAAACAATTATTTTGTAATTGCAAAAGTCCAATGGATGAAGCATTTTCATGAGAACAAAGGTCACGCTAAGCCTTCCAGAAGTCTTAACTACATTATATTGCCAAAAGTATTGGCTCGTCCGGCTTCACACGCATATGAACTTCAGTGACATCCCAAGATGTAGAGTCCAGTGGCGGCGCTTTACACCACTGCATTCCAGGCTGTGCATTATGCTTGGTGATATAAGGCTTGGATGCAGCTGCTCGGCCATGGAAACCCATTCCATGAAGCTCTCTACTCTGTTCTTGAGGTGATCTGAAGGCCACATGTAGTTTGGAGGTCTGTAGTGATTGACTCTGCAGAAAGTTCGTGATCTCTGCACACTATGCCCCTCAGCATCTGCTGAGCTGTCATTTTACATGGCTGACCACTTTGTGGCTGAGTTGCTGTCGTTCTCAATCGCTTCCGCTTTGTTATAATCCCACTGACAGTTGACTGTGGAATATTTAATAGTGAGGAAATTTCACAACTGGACTTGTTGCACAGGTGGTGTCCGATCACGATACCACGCTGGAATTCACTGAGCTCCTGAGAGTGACCCATTCTTTCACTAATGTTTGTAGAAGCAGTCTGCAGGCCTAGGGGCTTGGTTTTATACACCTGTGGACATGGAAATGATTGGAACACCTGAATTCAATTATTTGGATGGGTGAGTGAAAACTTTTGGCAATATATTGTAATTCAGTGTAAAGCAGCAGCTTAACCAATGGGTTGTTAGAAATAGAAAACAGTGACTGCAGTGCTACCAGCCTTTCCACTGAAAGTCACCGTGGAAAAACTGCAACTAGGTCATTTATATGCTAATGTCTGTGACGAGCTTCACACAGTACATGTGTCTTTAGAATGTCTTTAGAAGCTTCAGATGTCTGTGCTTAAGCATTCATGTGAATTACTGTTAGCTTTGTGCTAACAAACTACTGGAATCCCACAGAGATGCTGGCAGGAATAAGCTTTATTGTGGAGGTGGGTTTTTATTTATTGTTTATGGCTCAAATCGTAGGCCTAACTCTAATAGTTCACCACTGCAAACCCCACAGTTTGGGCTACAACTGTAGTCATGTCCATCTGGCCCTGAGAATCAATAGTTAAATGAAAACATCAGAATCAACATAAATTGTATGACTTCTTTTGCTGTCTTCTGTGCATCTTTGTCTGCTATGTTTTTTAAATAAAAATGCAGGCATTAAAAAAGCTGGTGCTGAAGCAAGTTCCATGTCAGGCACCCATCACTCTTTCAATTTATTTTAGTTATTTACTAGACTCTTTCTGTATTTCTCAGTGAAAGAAGATGGAGCAGAAATGTAAAGGTCCTGCAGTGAGGCCCCAATTTTCTTATTTTTCCCCATTGCTGCCTCCTGCTATGATAATATAATACATAACATAATCACGCTGCCACATCATGCGCTCCCTCTGTCATCTCAGCTTAGCATCATCACTCTGCAAAGATGAAGACCTCGCGACTGAGGGGCTCTGGACTGAGGGGGTGAGACAGAACTTTTCAGCCTCTGAACACATCATTCTCAAAACAAACAAACACAAAAATTCCACCCGGTGTCCACTCCAAGCGAGGTTTTATGAAACCTGTCAGGGCCCCACAAAAGAACACCATGATTCAGGCGGGTGGAGAAATGAGCTCCCCGGGTTACGATGTCTCGAAAAATCACATTTGCCTCTGGAGCTTGCCACATCCCATTAGTGTTTTCGCCACTGTGATTGTCCAGGATACTTCTCGCCATGTGTAGAGGCTTGCTGAGCTTGAACGGCTGCCCCGTCGCCAGTTTGACAGCCCGGTGACATAATTGATTAGAACAATGGGGGCCAACGCAAAGGCAAAGAACCCGAGGAGATCAGTCTAAATGAGTGCATTTTCAAGTGGCGATGGATCTTCTAATTAAGCTTGATCTCAGTAGCCGCTCTGAATTCAGTCTGTATTCAGTTCAAACGTGACTTTTGCCGCATGAGGTTGTGACAAGAAGTCAGCGTCTGGCTGCTGAATGGTCCACAATTGCAAAACAACCTACACGTGCACTGACATTTATTCACAGCAGTGGCCACTCTGAATCGAAAACCGATGTCTCGAATGCTTTCCATGAAACCTTCTGGAATGTCATGGCAGCAAAAGGAAGAAACGTCACACTCGATTATCCACAGCTGAGTGAACTTCCCCCATCACCTCTCAAGTGTCCATCAGCGTGCTCGACCCTTACCTCTTGGGCAGCCGTAGGAGTCAATATCTTGCAGAACGTGATGCTCAAAGGCACCAAGGCACACACAGGGCCCCGTGGCTTTGGTAGGGTCACTAAGCCTTTTGGCAGTGCACTGAGCTTTCATTTGAGTGGTGATATGTGCTCTAGCAGCTGGCATAGGAGCTTGTAGAGCACACATCAACACTCAAACGCTGCCTTAGTGCTCTTAATGTGTCTGTAAGGAGTCTCTTCTAAGCTCGGTAATCACTGCGGGCTGATGGGCGCACTCATGTGTCTCCAAGTCGAGTCGTTATCCTCCAAAGTGGTCACCTGTATTAATGTTGACACCTGCAGCTGCACTCTCAGGAGTTCTCCAGATGCTTTTCATTTCAGAACATGGTGGCACTGCATATGAGTTTTAGTTGGGCTCATATGATACTGTTCATAATAATTAAGGAGCTTGTTTTATCCTCATTTGAACTTGTTCTAGCAAGATTCTATCTATCTACCTACTCTTACTTTCATCCACTCCTCTACATCTACTCTAATTTATACACCGATCAGGCATAACATTCTGACCACCTCCTTTTTTCTGCGCTCATTGTCCATTTTATCAGCTCCACTTACTGTATAGGTGAACTTTGTAGTTCTACAGCTACAGTTAATACTTTTTAGCCCCCTTTTACCCTGTTCGTCAGTGGTCAGGACCCCCATGGATCCTCACAGAGCAGGTGCTATTTGGGTGGTGGATCATTCTCAGCACTGCAGTAACACTAATGTGGTGGTGTGTTAGTGTGTGTTACGCTGGTCTGAGTGGATCAGACACAGCAGTGTTGCTGGAGTTTTTAAACTGTCCACTCACTGTCCACTCTATTAGACACTCCTACCTTGCAGGTCCACCTTGTAGATGTAACGTCAGAGACGACAGCTCATCTGCTGCTACACAGTTTGTGTTGGTCATCCTCTAGTCCTTCATCAGTGGTCACAGGACGCTGCTTACAGGACACTGTTGGCGGGATACTTTGGTGTTTAAAAACTCCAGCAGCACTGCTGTGTCTGATCTACTCATGCCAGTGCAACACACATTAACACAGACACATCCACACTCAATAAATGATGCACTATTTGGCTGTAGAGGCTATGAGTTTTCATAGCTAGCACCCTTTTTAGGCGGTACAGAGCTGTTTGGAATTCAGCCTGAATTTGACGTGACTTTTGAGTGTGTAATTCATTCAGGTAACATTTACACTTTTATACTGCAGTTTTACAGTAAATCACACTAAGAGCTTTAATTCAAGCCTGTGATATTAATGATGGATTTGTTTAGGCTGTTGGCTCTTTTAGCCTGTTAGCTAGCTGACCAGCCTGGTTCTAGTTAAGAACAGTTGCCAGCCCCTCAGTTTAAACAAAAAACAGGTTCTTACTGCATCACTAGACTTGGTGGTCCATGAGAGCATCATCAGTGGCAAAGATTATGGCAAAGATTATGGCATTAACAGCACAAGATTTTTTTTTTCTTCTCATGCACAATTCAGTTGTTATGAGAGTGAAGTGATCCAAATTTGTGTAAAGTGGTGATTTGGTGGTTTCTTGCGCCATGTCAATGAAACCGGTCTGAATCATTGCTTAACAGACATAACTAAGGTGATAACAGAATGTTGACACCAAGTAACCTGGATAAAATGTTTACTGTGGTCTATAAATCTCTTACTTTGGGTCATTCCTTTTGTTTTTTTAAAGCTCAATTTTCGCCCCAATTTAGTCGTTTCCAATTCCACCCCCTTGGAGGAGAACGTCAACTGCCAGATCTGTTATGTCAGCAGACAGACGCCTGCACTGACTAGCTTCACGTTGAGTGATGGGGGGGCGGGGACATCCTATCCACCCACCCACGCAGAGAGAATGAGGCCAATTGTGCTCTCTTGGTCTCCCGGCTACAGACGACTGCAGCATCACCAGGGATCAAACTCTCAACGATCAGATGGTCGTGCCACTCAGGAGCTCATTTTGGCTCATTCCTAGCGCATAGCTGTACCACGGGCACTGTTACAGATATTGCAACTGTAGTTCAAGATGTGCTTTATTTGGTAGCTTCTGTAAAGAGTTGCATTTCCTCTGTGAATCGTTTTATAGTTGTTGATGTTGAAGTTGTTGATGCTCTGTCACTTTTTGATTGAGTTCAGGCCATTTCTGAAAAAGTTCTCCACTCTCCCTAATCTGAGCGTGACTGGTTATCTGTGCCTGTCTATAGCGATGGAACCAATTAAAATGTAAACTTCAGTTGGGAGGTGGGACGTTTCCCAAAAAATGAGACCCTTGTTCAGTAAGAACAGTGCTGCAGCTCACTACTCTGGTACATATTATCGCTGTTGTCAGAAGACAACCTCGTATCTCCCTTTAGAACCTTGTATCTAACTTTACAGGAGAAGGTAAAAGACTGCTTTACTTTTAATGTAAGTCAATGGAACCAGACATTTTGGGCCGTTTCCTTTGATCCATTCTTCATGAAATTTGCATATGTAAAGAGCAACAGGCATTTGTAAATTGTCAGACTGAAAAACCAACAAAAATGGAGATACAAGGTTTTCTTCTGACAGCAGGGAAATGTTGCCACACTGTGTGAAAGTTGCAATATTTCTTACAGCTACAGTGCAAAGCTACACATTGCTCCTCAGACAGCTGTAAGCAATGCCTGGTGAACCCCACAGGGTCAGGCACCTTCCCTGCTGTTAATTCCAGTATTTAAAGTGTGTCAGTGTTTAGTTGAGATGTTCTCCAAATGAAGTATCAAATAAACACTTTTTTTTGGATAATGGTCTCTTCTTTAATGCTGATGTTTATGTAATATTGTTAATGTTTTTTTCTTCTTTTTTGTTCCCAAATCAGTTCAACTAAAAATGTGACCAATTTAAGCTTCTTACAGAAAGTGTAGAACTTAAACATATGATTTTACAGTGAAATCTTGAAACTAAAAGATCTAAAAGAGTCTAAAGCCATAGATATAAACTATATTTCCAAAAGTTTTCACTCACCCATCCAAACCATTGAATTCAGGTGTTCCAATCACTTCTATGGCCACAGGTGTATAAAACCAAGCTCCTAGGCCTGCAGACTGCTTCTACAAACATTAGTGAAAGAATGAGTCACTCTCAGGAGCTCAGTGAACTCCAGTGTGGTACCGTGATCAGACACCACCTGTGCAACAAGTCCAGTTGTGAAATTTCCTCAGTACTAAATATTCCACAGTCAACTGTGAGTGGGATTATAACAAAGTGGAAGTGGTAGGCCTCGTAAAATGACAGAGCAGGGTCATCGGATAGTGTGCAGAGGTCACCAACTTTCTGCAGCGTCAATCACTACAGACCTCCAAACTTCATGTGGCCTTCAGATCAGATCAAGAATAGCATTCTTCTGGAAGAATGGTCAAAAATTCCCATAAACACACTCCTAACCCTTGTGGAAAGCCTTCCCAGAAGAGTTGAAGCTGTTACAGCTGCAAAGGGTGGGCCGACATCATATTAAACCCTATGTATTAAGAATAGGAAGTCACTCAAGTTCATATGCATGTAAAGGAAGATGAGCGAATACTTTTGGCAATATAGTTTACTTCATCCAAGTACATCGCCATGGTTTGGTGCCTCAGTGCACCCTGATGTGTCACAACACAATTCATAACAATTTACAAGCTGCATTTTCGGTTTTGCAGCAAGGGACATTATGGAAACAGCCATGTCTAACAAGCAATCTTATGTTGCTCATGGTTTTGTACAAGCTGTCATGATAGACAAAGAGTTTGAGTCTTTCTCAGAGCCAATTCACTCTTTAAATCATATGGTACATCATTCTTTTCATTCCAAAACAACTTACAAAGGTAGCACATGCCACTCTGTCCACATGATTAGACAGATTTCATTTAAAGATGCTTTGATTTGCTGTCTATCACCCCTTTCAGCACAGAATGGTTTAACCCTCACAGTAACGTATGACCACACATTAAGTTTGAATAGCATTTGCAGTGCATTGACTGGGTATTGTCAGTTGCGTCTGCACTGCATTGTCAGGTCAGGATGGAACAGTGTTCTGGCTGAGATTTCAAAATGTAGGCCATTGGTTTCATTGGTAAATTGAAACCTTCTTCTTCTTCTTCTTTCGGCTGCTTCCTTTAGGGGTCGCCACAGCGACACAACATTCTTTGCCCAATATATCCACTATTCCTCCTCAACACATGTCCAAACCATCTCAACCTGGCCTCTCTGGCTTTATCTCCAAACTGCTCCACACACACACACATACATACCTGGTGCCTACAGCACGGTCCACCCGCTCAGTCTCCATGGTCACTCCTTTTTTAGCGGGTGGTCCACGTGTTTTCAGAAGGTGTGATAAGAGGAGCTAAAGAAAATCAACAATCGATAATAACTGGTCTTTCACTTCCTAGTCTCCTCAAAGCTTAGTGCTACCTTCTTAATCTCCACTCCACTCTATGGAATTAATTTATGTTTTTTTTGACAGTTCTTATGTTTCAGTAACTGAGCCACAGTAATTAGCCAGCGTGACTCAAGGAGTAATTAGTTATCGATACAGAGCTAACAAGCATACTAATGTCAGCCATTCACTGCATGTTGGGTAACAGTTTTGTCCTTCTAGCTAAGCAGATCACATCTTATATGAGCAAGACAGTTTAGTGATGAAATGGTGTCTGTTCTGGCAAGCGTTTGACCATTGCCCTCTGCCTTGATGTTTCTTTGGTTGTTGCAATGAAAGTATTAAAATTTATGGTTTTATATTGTACTGTTCATCTGCCTTTCAGAAAATATCTATTCTTTTTAGTTTATAACACAATTCGGCTATTTTTGGTGTAATTTTCCTTTTCCAGATCTCTTAAACTTTCCTGCTCTTTTCCTGTAGTTAAAAAAAGATTGAGAACTTGGGTTTAAGTTCCAATTAAACTGTCCTTTTTGCATTAATCAGTTAGTTTATTACTGGCAATATTCAAACTTGTTCTTTTAGCTTTGGTAAACAAAGTCTGAGAACCTGATATGAAAACTCAAAATCCTAAGATAAAAATCAGCCTTGTCAGCTTTTGATTATCAGAAAATGTCCTTATCTTGAGTGCAGGAAATAAGATTCATGTATTTATTGGCTGTTTAAAAGATTTTGATGTGTCTTGATCATACACTCCCCCTCTCAAAAGAGTTTCTCCAGTAAAACCCAGATATTTCCACCCTTGCTCATTTGAAAATAAACATTCTTTCTACCAATTTATGCCCAATTTCCACAAGAAAGTTTGCATGCAGTGTGAATAACCAATAGGCCTCAGGATTCTCCTTTATCAGCAAAATATTCAGGACCTTGGCCTGGTCCACAAAAGGAGGACGTGAAGGATGATCATTGTGAGATGATTCAGGGCTTCAGGGCTAATTTTTGTGAAATTGAAGAACAGCTGTCAAAGTAAAGAAGGGTTACGTGAAAGTCAACTGTACTTTGTAGCTGCAGATCCACACCACACTCCATGATAATGAGATCTAGAGCCACAGAGGAAGGAAAATTGAGGCACATCAAACGGCTTGATCCCAATGAATGCAAAATTCAGCGTGGCTTGTTTGCCTTTTTAGAATTATGCATATTTATGAGCAAAGGTAATGGGGATTTCAATTGGGTGCTGCCGCAGCCACAGTAGACCGTGGGCTATTTTGCTGTGGGGCAATCATGAAACTGATGCCACTCTCATTTTTGGGGGTGAAGATATATGGTAGAGAGAGAGATTTAGAAATGCATCATTTTGACCCTCCAATTCACAATGATCATATTTTGGCAGGTCCCTGTAAGCTGAGAGAACCACTCTCGGTCAGCAATCCCTCGGGCAACTGTGTGAGGCTCTTGCTGCTGATCGCTAAGCAAATTTATTGCCACACACAGAGTCAGATATGCGATGGACGGACTGCGGGTGGTCTTTTGCTGACCCCCGCAGGGAAGCAGGCGGTCCTCACTCTGACGGGCCACTTCCAGAAGGCATCTGGTCCACAGAGATCTCTGCTGACATCAAATGGAAGCAGTCTGAAGTGCAGCTGAGCTCCTGTCCACTAAATATTTAATTATCCAAGCTTGAATGTATTCTCTCAAATGCACTTTCTTGTTCCAACTAGACTTTTGGGAGTCTACAGGAATAATGGATTTATGGATGTATTACTCCAGTCTTATTCAGTTTACACTAGCTTTGCATTGACTACAAGGTTTTACTTATGACATTTAAAGGCCTAGCTCTGGCATACCTTGATGATCAACTGAAATATTATAGGCTAACCAGACCATTTTGTTCAGTTGAGGCAGACACAGTGCAAAAGCCTAGGATCACTTATCACTCAGTTGGTGTAAGATCATTCCAACATTACCAACATTTTTTTAGGGTAGGGTATACCTAGCTGTGATTGGCGGCCCTATTGCTGGAGCTCTATGCAGACTTCACCTCTAATTCTGATCAACCCCATCTAATCCATCTAATTATTACCTTCAGAGGTCCTTGATGAGCTGAAGGGCATGTTGTGTTTGGCCTGAGGGTAAAAATTGCAAGAAGTGTAGCTCTTCAGGTGGAGGGTTAGTGGCCTAAAGTGTTCATGTTCATGAAATTGACTCAATTTATTATTGTGGAGTATGGAATAAGAAGATGGAGCAATGCATAACTCCTGACTCCCAGGGTACAGTCAAGCCTCTTTACTGAATTAATGAAATGGGAAAGCACGTTAGAACAGGGGGATCAGGAATCTACAGATGTGAGATATGCTGTAATCACTTCACATCTTTTCAAAAGCATTTCAGTCACTGAGAGCCTATCAAACAGATAATCAAAGTATTCAATAGGGAACGATAGCTGAGATGTGCAAGCATAAATGATGGAGCATTTCATTATCAAATGTCAAAATAAAACAGGAACATTGGACTTGCAGTAACATTGGTTGGCTTCTAGGGGGCACTATTGATACATCAAACAGGCCTGAACGGGGACCTCATTAAGACACTCCATGATCAATCTCTTCAGCAATCAGGAGGGAAGCATGGTGCCCATAACCATCCTTCAAACTGAATTTGTGTGTTTTTAATTTAATAATTCACTCAAACCTTATTAATGGGCTATTATTGTCCCCTAAAATGATGCCATGACAACATTCAAAGGAAACCAGGCTCTTGTTTTCAATGCGATCTGCTGTCGTTAAGGTGGGATTCTTTTTGCATTCAACATGATTCAATATCCAAAATGATGTGTTTAGTCATGTCCAGTGTGACTGTGAGGCTCATCCTCTAACAAAATGTTCCAACCTGAAAAAGCAGCGAGTCAGTGGAATCTGCATGTAGACTCTTCTCTCTCATCGCTGACCTCGGGACAAGTGGGGTGGGCTTTCTAGAGAGCCAAAGCTGGGGACATTTTGTGAGCGTGATTGCGAGGTTGCTTAGCAACAGCAACAGTAACAGCTGGGACAGCCTTGATCTTGTTGTTTAAACCATTATAACTAGGTGATGGGGAGGTGGTACCATGGTAACAACAACAGCGCTTTTTGAAGCAGGTGTTTGCATTGGCACATGTCTGCCTGAGTCTAAACTCCGGCTAAACTGCTCCCCTGCAAATAATGTTAAATTCCAGTCAGCATGTTTATTATTGCACTGCTTGCATTTAAGCTCGTTTGGCAGACGGAGCTGTCTGTTATCCCCCGGCTAGTTGACAGCGCTGCTTCTTTTCCCAACAGTTCAAACACTGAACAAAAAAAATCCCCAACTGTTATAAATAGCAGTATTCACTTTAGCATTGTGAAGCAATGGTCCTGTGTAAAATAAAATTTGGAAATGCTGATCTAGACTTTATTTAAAGTCCTAGGAAGAGAGAGGAAGCTATTCATTCAGCCCTATTAAGGCATTCAACATTGGCAGTGACTAAAGGAAACTGGATGTATTAGATGTGTCTGAAACTGAAGGCAGATGCCTCAATGCCTTGCTGCCCAAGTCAGTGCCTTATAAGACAGTGTTAAAGGGACTTGTAGTCAATTACCATTTGAGATGTGCTTTTGAAGGCAGCAACTTCATGACATTGCCCTGCTGGAAAAGACCATTAGAATTGAAACCTGATGGTTTTGCTTGGCAAATTGGCTTAATGGTTACCATTGGAGACGTAGTTTCCTGTAGGATATCTCTAGACCCAATTAGGAAACCATCACATGCACATGGGTTCAGTCCCTGTCCGCCTATTAAACCAATCCTTTGTGTTAGAAAACACAACACCTATAATAATACATGTAATATCTATACTACTGAACACCAACAGGAACCAATAAACATATTCTACCCCCCCCCCCCCCACCCCCACCCCAACTCAGTAATTTTAAGAAGGCTAAGATATACTTTCTATCTACACAAATTTTACATTTTTATCATAGAATGGACCATTTATTCTCAACAAGCTTCAATATTTCACTAGATTTATTAGCTACCTGAACACTGGTTACTTTTACATTGACTCAATTTGCTAATAGATGTTTTTTGCAGCACAATGCAATATAACACACACAATAACTGAATGTCCAATCCTGGTATATTTTAGTGGATGAAGTATTTGGCTAAAATTAGCCTTATCTAATTTGGATCCTTTCGTTTTTGTGCTCTGTTTACTTCACAATGTATATGTCTGACCTGCCTGGGGTGTGTCCTGCCTTTTGCCCAGTGACAACAGAGATAAGCTCTAGATTCAATCATAGTTGTATTTTGTAAGGGAAGGATTCAAAATACTATTAATTTTTATATTTTAGGAAAACACTTTTAAAAAAAACACTTACTGTTAAACACAAAAACATGCAATGCAGAGTTCCTGCTAAAAACTGTAAAATGATGAATCAAAGTGACCCATTATTAATCTGGCAGCAAGTTTAGCTCTGCAAAAGCCTGAGTAGACTGATAAATCAATGTGATCAGTTATTAATCTCAGTGTTACTGAGCTCTTCTGAAGCCTAAGTAGACTGATAAATCAATGTGATGATCAGTTATTAATCTCCGTGTTACTGAGCTCTGCTGAAGCCTGAGTAGACTGATAAATCAATGTGATCAGTTATTAATCTCAGTGTTACTGAGCTCTGCTAAAGCCTGAGTAGACTGATAAATCAATGTGATCGGTTATTAATCTCAGAGTTACTGAGCTCTGCTAAAGCCTGAGTAGACTGATAAATCAATGTGATCGGTTATTAATCTCAGTGTCAATGAGCTCTGCTAAAACCTGAGTAGACTGATAAATCAATGTGATCGGTTATTAATCTCAGTGTCAATGAGCTCTGCTAAAGCCTGAGTAGACTGATAAATCAATGTGATCGTTATTAATCTCAGTTGTTACTGAGCTCTGCTAAAGCCTGAGTAGACTGATAAATCAATGTGATTGGTTATTAATCTCAGTGTCAATGAGCTGTGCTGATGCCTGAGTAGACTAATAAATCGATGTGATCGGTTATTAATCACAGCATTGTTATTTAACATGAGTAGTCTAACAAAACAAAAGCTATCACTTCAAACTGTTTATTAGATTAAGTGTCAGTTATTAGTCCCACAGTGGGGAAATTTCACCTCTGCATTTAACCCATCTGTGAAAGACCCCACAGTGAAGACACACCCTAGGAGGCAGTGAGCACACTTGCCCAGAGTGGTTGGCAGCCCTATCCCCAGCGTCCGGGGAGCAGTTGGGGTTTGGGCACCTCCGTCATCTACTGTCACCTCAGGGGATCAATGTAGGCTGGTTCTCTAACCTTCAGTCCATGACTGCCTCCACTATATGCATGTCAGAAATGAAGTGAAGGAAGGAATTTCATGGAATATTAAAGTGTCTGGTAGCCAAATCAGCCCATCAGTCAATCAAAAGATCAAAATTATTCACTATATAAAAAAAACAAAAACAAGACATCTCAGTCAGAATGTCTTATTTTACTGTAGGCTCTGGTGTTATCTGGCAGAGCGGCATAATCTCACCTAAATTGTGCAGCTATGTTATCTATGAAAAGACAAATGGCAGATCAGACTCACCATCAGCTCATACTGATTATTAAGGATTCATGAGATCAGCAAATAAA
Source organism: Pygocentrus nattereri (assembly GCF_015220715.1). Taxonomy (NCBI): domain Eukaryota; kingdom Metazoa; phylum Chordata; class Actinopteri; order Characiformes; family Serrasalmidae; genus Pygocentrus; species Pygocentrus nattereri. The sequence goes on along the minus strand of NC_051214.1, from coordinate 19,615,514 downwards.
TCAGGTCATCGTGTATATTACACTAATCCACAGTAGTCCACTTACTAAAAATAACCAGCCAGCAGCAGTCCTGAAAAAGTCAAACACACTGAAAAGGCAGCATGAGGATAAAACAATCTTGCTTTTTTGATGTTTTTCCCCCCAATCAATAGGTTTGAATAAAATAAATATATATGCATGTGTTAAATATCCGAGTGTGTGCACTGTTAAGCAGTGAAAATCATATTATTTTTGCTGTCCCGAGGCCTTAAAGGGCACTAAAAAGCAATGGCATTGATTTTTAAGTCCACTTACTTTGTGCTCTAGTGCTGTAAGTTACCATTTAAAACTTAAGGGAAACTTGTCATGGTAATTGTTATTCAGTAGTAATTCAGTATGGATTTAAATGCTTTAAACTAGACACCAAAACTAAAGCCAGTACCTTTTCACAGTTTACAGTATTTTGGAATCAACAAATTAGGACATTAAAAAAAATTGGAAATTGGAAGTGTTATTTAAAAATATGCTACTTTTTTTCTGTTCACTGGAAGTTTCTTCCTATTTTTGTCACAGTGAAATAGTGCCTGTCCCTCTGCTAGAACATCCACACCCACCCACCCTTCATTCACAATGTCAGTGCAGCCTCTGTCTCCAACCAGATTAAGTAGTGAACACTATGGTGGATGTGCTGTTGTTGAATGCCTGATCTAGAGTCAGTCATGTTTTCACACCCTGGTTTGTGTAGGCAAGTAAACACCTAGTTAGTTTCTGTATTTCAGTTTAACTGCCAGAGCTGGAAACGAGTCACTAAGCTGCAAGTAAAAAGTAAGCCTCAAGTCCTGAGTCAAGGTAGTTGAGTCTCGATTCAAGACTTGAGTCAGTAAAGTCGCGTCCCAATTCAATAGCCATAATGCTCGAGTCCTAAACAAGTCGGTCTGCACTCTTCATCTAATTTAAAGCCACAACACTGAATAACGGTAACAGTACTGTAGCCTTTTAATGACATTGCATTAGCGGTGTGTGGCTGTATATACTGTTATTATTATTATTATTATTATAATATTCATGTGGTACACAGATAACCATGGCAGGCATAGAAACAGTAGTGCAGTACATATGAAAAAGATAAAATAAATAAATAAATAAATACAATTGAACTTTGGAAAAAAACTTCATATTTGAAGATAGCTTTAGATGGTTTTTGGGAGCTTTGAGTGCGCGGGATTGAAATAAAAACTACCTCAGCATTAAAACTAGCTCAGCCAGCTAAACGAAACTGCTAGTTTGAAATTAATTTGAGCAACAGCAGAAACCAAAACAACTGAGCTGAACAAAGTTTACAGAAAAGACAGCAAAATTGCATTCCAGTGCCTACTTCCTGCACCATTTAAAGTGGAACAGCAAACTCCAATATAAAGCTGGCAAATAAAAAGTAAACTTCAACCTTGTAGTGAATGTTGTGCTTGTTTTACCTGCAGGGACTGTTGATGTTGGTTGGTCAGAGAGAGCTGTGTGTTTTGTTTTGCTGCAGTATGGAAAATGGTCAGTTCGCCCAGTAAGTTTCTCCAGTAAGAGTGATGTTCTCTTGGTGCTGAAGCATTAAGAATTCTGTTCACTGGAACTAAGGGGCCGAGCCCAACTCCTGAAAAACATCCCCACACCATAATCCCCCCTCCACCAAACTTTACACTTGGCACAGTGCAGTCAGACAAGTACCATCTCCTGGCAACTGCCAAACCCAGACTCATCCATCAGATTTCCAGATGGAGAAGCGTGATTGATCACTCCAGAGAACACGTCTCCACTGCTCTAGAGTCCAGTGGCAGTGCTTTACACCACTGCATTCCACGCTTTGCATTGCATTGCTTGGTGATGTAAGGCCTGGATGCAGCTGCTCGGCCATGGAAACCCATTCCATGAAGCTCTCTACACTGTTCTTGAGCTGATCTGAAGGTCACTATGCGCCTCAGCATCCGCTGACCCCGTTTTGTCATTTTACTTGGTCGACCACTTCATGGCTTTTTTGCTGTGTTCCCAGGTGCTTCCACTTTGTTTTGTATGGGTGAGTGAATACTTTTGGAAATGTAGTGAATCGAATAACTGAAATATCTCTACTGTACCTTTTTTGACAGCTCTTTCAGCCAAGGCACTTCAATGCAGCTCAGACCAGAAGAAGTGAGAACAGTTCAAATTGTATTACACACACAATTTTACATGTAATGCTATTGACTGTGAATGTTATGAATATTTTGCATTTTTCCTTGAAGGTTTTTTCTATATAACTCTTAAAATTGTGTAGTCACAAAGTCATATTACCGAACATCACTGCATCAGTCCCACAGATGCCAAACCCCACTCCCCTCACTGCTATAAGGCCTCAGCCAACTTCTTGCCGACCAATATTCTCGAGGGTTATGTGAAGCCAAAATCACCTTCACAAGCTTTCAAGCTCACATACTTTCTGTGTGTTCACATTCTTTGTTGCAGATGCTCCACATCACTATGACATGTAATGAGAAGTTTAATGGCTGCTAAAAAATGATTAGTTCACAGTTATAACTATGGAAACGTTTGAGTTCAGAATACTACCACCATTTCAGGTGGAATGAGAAAATTCAAACAAAAAGCTTGAAGGTGAATAAAACGTCAACTTCTCACCTCTAATGAACCTAAATATAAGCTAACCTGTATGTTTTGGTGCTTGGTACTAGTTAGTATTACCAAATAACACACTTAATATTTTATACTCATTGTTTATTTAACAAATGCACATTTCACAGTGAAATATTATTGTCCTTCAGAACCATGGCCAAACTTCAGGAGGTGGTATTTATGTAAACATTTGATTGAGAACATGTCTGCATGCCTTCCTGCCTCAGAATACTGTAGGCAGCATTTGACAATCACTGTGACAGAAAGGCATCAAACATTCACCAGCTCAGGCGTATAGATTTAGCTGCTGTACTTGTGGTGAATGCACCTTTTCTAAAGTCATTGCTTGGATGTCAGACAGCAGAGAAGAAAATATCCATACATGTCCAGGAAAATCAGAACTCCAGTTCCTTCTGGTCCTAATGAGGACTTTGTGTACCCTCATTGAACTTTCACTTGTCTCTAATTCTTTATTAACAAGCCCTTACACGTGAACTTGGGTGTTGATGATGGTGACAAACTGAAATGCTCCTCCATCAGTTTTTGTCATATTTTCACAACACTTCATAATTGCTTTAGCTGGGAAGATCCAGTCTGAGTAGAGAAATTCTAAAGCTCTATTCAAGAGGGATTAGTTTTACCGAGGGAGGTACATGTGATTACCAATGAGATTTTTAGTCAAGTACACACTGCATAAAGTATGTTGGCAAATCTTTGTTTTTCATTTAACTTAACCTTTCTATACACTTGTAGATTATTTTATGTCTAATCTCCACAGAAATATACTATTTCCAAAAGTATTTGCTTGTCTGGATTCACACAAATATGAACCTGAGCACCATCCCATTCTTAATCCATAGGGTTTAATATGATGTCTGCCCACCCTATAACAGCTTCAACTCTTCTGGGAAGGCTTTCCACAAGGGTTAGGAGTGAGTATTTTGACCGTTCTTCCAGAAGCTCATTTGCGAGGTCAGACAGTGATGTTGGACGAGAAGGCCACAGTCTCCACTCTAATTCATCCCAAAAGTGTTCTATCATGTCTTTATGGGCCTTGCTTTGTGCACTGGTGCGCAGTCATGCTGGCTGTCCCTAAACTGTTCCCACAAAGTTGGGAGCATGAAATTGTCCAAAATCTCTTGGTGCTGAAGCATTAAGAGTTCCTTTCCCACACGATGACCCCCCCCCACTCCCCCAACGCAACAAGCTTTACACTTGGCACAATACAATCAGACAAGTACCATTCTCCTGGCAGCCGCCAAACCGAGATTCGTCCATCGGACTTCCAGACAGAGAAGCGTGATTGGTCACTTCAGAGAACCCATCTCCACTGCTCTAGAGTCCAGTGGCGGCGCTTTACACCACTGCATTCTATGCTTCGCATTGCGCTTGGTGATGTAAGGATTGGATGCAGCTGCTCGGCCATGGAAACCCATTCCATGAAGCTCTCTACGCTGTTCTTGAGCTGATCTGAAGGCCACATGAAGTTTGGAGGTCTGTAGCGATTGACTCTTCAGAAAGTTGGTGACCTCTGCGCACTATGCACCTCAGCATCCGCTGACCCAGCTCTGTCATTTTACATGGCTGACCACTTCGTGGCTGAGTTGCTGTCATTCCCAATCACTTCCACTTTGTTATAATCCCACTGACAGTTGACTGTGGAATATTTAGTAGTGAGGAAATTTCACAACTGGACTTGTTGCACAGGTGGCATCCGAACACGGTACCACGCTCCTGAGAGTGACCCATTCTTTCACTAATGTCTGTAGAAGCAGTCTGCAGACCTAGCGGCTTGGTTTTATACACTAGTGGCTATGGAAGTGATTGGAACACGAGAATTCAATGATTTGGATGGGTGAGTGAATACTTTTGGCAATATAGTGTATCCCCTTTAGATGCACACGATTAAGGCAGCTAAGGTGAGTTTGGGTAATTGCTTGTGTGCATGTTAATGTCTCTTTGAGGGGGAACGTAATCAGTAACTTGCTCAGCAACAACTATCTTTTATCATTATTTTTTTAGGAGGATACAGATGTCACTGCTTGGTTTAATCATAGGAATGTTCACTGGCCATTTTAGATTGCAAATAAAATTGTTTTGCATCTGATAGTGTTAGTCCTGACTCCCATCCCCACCATTGTAAAGTAATCCGTTTCTCTACGATGCACTGTTTCTGACCAAACCACTGTGAATGACAAATTGCAATGGGTCTTGGTTCTTGGTTCTACATCTGCTATAGCATTTTATTTAATACATTTCAGTGGTTAAAGAATGAAGGTTATGCAGACTTTAAAAATTGCTGTAAATCAAAAGTGTTTATTTTATTGTACAGTCTCAGAAATAAAGGTACTAAACTGTCTCTGGGGCAGTTCTCCTGTTGTCACTGGGGTGGGAACCTCATTTCAATTCATTCATTCAATTCAAGTTTATTTGTATAGCACTTTTTACAACAATGTTGTCACAAAGCAGCTTTACAGAAGCTTGAAACCATATAGTTACAACATATATCCCCCAGTGAGCAAGCCAAAGGCGATGGTGGCAAGGAAAAACTCCCTCAGTCTGGAGAAAGAAACCTTGGGAGGAACCAAGACTCACAAAGGAAGACCCATCCTCCTCTGGTCAAACAGTGTTTACAATTTAGTAAAGCTAAATACCAAATAAAAGCTAAGATGATCTCTGTTTGAAGATTGGATGGTAAAGCTTTAGAAACTGCACTGGTAGAAGCTTCTGACTGAGTCTTTATGAAAAGTGGGAGTGAGCTGAAACAGTCCCATCCTATCTCAATGGTGGTACATCTGGATGGCACAGTGATGTAATTGAGAGTATTGCACAAATGAACAGGAGAGCAGGTTGGTGATGGTGAGGAGGAGGCCCTGATGGTCAGTCTTCCAACAGCATTCAGCAGGATGGGAGGGCAGTCATTATCTCAGGAAGAGCAAAGAGACAAAATTAGTTCTGCTCAGGACTGTAATAAATATGATTTTCCCCAGAGTGTGGCTGGTGACTCTGGCAGATCTAACTATAACAGCATAAACTAAAAGGAGAGAACCAGAAGGAATCATAGATATGCAAGTACCTTGAGACACTGGGATCCATCCCACTCCATCGTCAACAAACCTGTGTGATCGCAGGAAGTGGTGGGTCAACAGCACAAACATCTCAGTTTACCATAAGCCTCTATGTCCATGAGCCCCTGGATCTCCTGCCTTTATCTAAAGGGGAAGGCTAATTATTAAAAGCTAAACTAAACAAATATTTTCAGTCTAGACTTAAAGGTTGAGACTGTCCAGAACATTAACTGGGAGATTATTCCACAATTTGGGTGCTTTGTAAGAACCCCCCCCACCTCCCCATAGAAGTGAACCAGTAGTGTCCCGTTTCTTATATCTTTTACACAATCTTCTATTTTATTTAATCTGGATTTATCTTCTGGTTTGGTTGATATGTACAGCTGTGTATCATCAGCATAGCAGTGGAAACTAATTCCATGTCTATTTATAACTAAGCCTAATGGTAACATGTATGACATGAATAACAGAGGACCTAAAACAGAACCTTGTGGAACTCCACATTTCACTTTTGTGTAATTAGATGATACATTATTTAATTATATTAATTGAAACCGGTCAGTGAGGTAGGATGTGAACCAGGATAACGCTATTCCTCTAATTCCAACCATGTTTTGTAGTCTGTCTAAGAGAATAGAATGATCTATAGTGTCAAAAGCTGCACTTAAATCGAGCAATACCAGCAGAGATACGTGGCCTTGATCAGAGGCAAGAAGAAGATAATTTATTATCTTAACTAGAGCTGTCTCTGTGCTGCGGTGGGGCCTAAAACCAGATTGGAATTTTTCAGATTGGAAAGTTGTTCTTATGTAGATAGGAACAGAGTTGCTGGGCTACAGATTTTTCTAAAAGATCTAAAAGGGTCAAGATTTGGCTTCTTTATCAAAGGTTTAATCACTGCTAGTTTGAATGATTTGGGTACATGACCTAGGCTAAGAGAAGAATTAATTATTGTTAAAATGGGTTTAATTATAACTGGTAGTACTTGTTTAAATAAGTTTAAATAAGTTTGTTGGAATCACGGCTCCATCTCAGTCCCTTTAGTCAGGGAACACACCCCGCCTCGCCTCTAGGCTTTTATTCTATTGTTCTTTTTTAAAACATTCAGTAATGAAAAGGTACAAATACCAACTTTTCACCTGGAAAAACTGATTTAAGGTGCAGAATCAGACCTTAAAACCACTGTAGAACCTTTGAGGGACCATTTACACTGTTTGTACCCTGATGAATGAAAAATCTACCAGCACAGAACTTTTATTTCTAGTAGTGTACAATACTGGTTTGTCATTTTACAGGATCATACTCTAAAAGACTGGGCAGTTAGAACGGTGCACTGGTTTACAGTAATGTATCAGTAATGTAACACTACAGTAATTTCCTGGCAGCAGACAGATTTGTAGTATTTGCAGTAAACAGTTGTAAATGTAATATACAGTAAAATACTATAAAATACGGTCCCAATTCTTCATGTCTCTAATAACTGTAGTTACACGGGAATAACATGCAGCAATGTAACTACTCATGATTGTCACTGTTACAGATGGATCACAGAAGTACATCCTCATGTAATTGCACAAGGGTAATAACAAATGTAATTATTTTTGTTTCGAGCAGTACAAAGACATATGCAATGATTTACATTAAGAGATTATTTACACTGTATCTGCCAACTTTCCTAACATTTAGCCAGCATTCATGCTGCTACTGCTGTTTTACTGTAACCAGTTTCAGCTTTAAACCAGTCTGTAATGTGACAGACAGACGCACCTCATATTAACATGGAACTGTTAACATTAATTAAATGTGCTGCATTAAACCCAAAGCAGTGTCGATATTAATTTATTATTGCACAGTACCTACATAACAGCTACACAGGAACTGCCCCTTATTTTATAGTGTAACTTTAACACTGAACTACAGTGAAGTTCCTCTGTAGAAGATACACTTGTGTAATTACATAGGCTTCTCTTTTGTAATCCATATATAACATTGACTAAATCAATAATGTCATTGCGTGTGTTATCCATGAGTAACTACACAGTTATTAGAGACACTAATATGAAGTAATATACAGTACTTTACTGGCAACTTTGCTGCCAGTGAATTATTTTCTAGTATTTACAGTGTGACTCTGCATCATATTCAATTCGCTGCATAGCGTTTTCCTTAACCTCTTAACCCTAAGGGCCCAAAATGTGAACCAAATCTCAGTTGCTCACACAATCTCTTTCAAACAGCATCAGAGAAAAAGCTCATTTGCAGGACAATGCGAGGTGGCTGACATATGTCTCCTGATCTCATCACTTCTGGTGCTGGTTAGTCACTGATGTCCAGATGAATCCTGCCGTGAAGCTGGCAGATTGCTCTGCTTGCTGCCTACTCCTCCCTACTGGATGCAGTTGCTGTGGTGCCAAAGCAGCTCCGCTCCATGCACGTGCCTTTGACCACATGGTCCGTTGCAGGCCTCCCCCCCAACAGCTGAGAGAGGGGTTTCATCTCCACAGGTCTGCGCAGAATACATCAACCGCTCTCCTCTGCGTCGAGTCGCACCGCGGCCAAGTCAGCATTCTACGCAGATGGCAGAGCGCTTGCATGTACAGTGAACCCCAAGCGGGCTCGGCGTGGCCAGCTCTGAACAGCAAGGCCTCTTCATTAAGCTGCTTGAGGAAATTAAAGCCTAACTTTGATCATAGCCACATCCCACCAAGACCCAACAAGCAATCCCCCTCCTCCTGCCCCCGCTCCCCGGCTGTAAGCTGTCAAGAATCTGGAAGGCAGACATGCCTTGCACAATAAGAGAAGAACAAAGGGCCCTTGGATTTGCTCTACATTTTTGATTTTTCTGTTAGACAGGATGGAGAGTGGAGAAGATCTATTGTTGGATTTTAACAATTCCAAATTCCCCAATATATGATCTTACTGGAGTGAGATGGAATCAGATTGTTCAGAGTCATAAATGCTAAGGAAAAGTTAGAAATGCTCTAGAGTGGAATCATCAACTGGAGGACTGCAGTCCAGATGCAGAACTAGCAAAGTATTTCAGTGGAACCGACAAAGGACCTAGCAAAGCTGATTAACGTATGTTAAAAAAAAAAAAAGGTTGTTATAGTGACATACATTCACCGGCCACTTTATTAGGTACATCTGTTCAGTTGCTTGTTAACACAAATAGCTAATCAGCCAATGACATGGGTGCATCTTAATGCATTTAGGCATGTAGAGGTGGTCAAGACAACTTGCTGAAGTGCAAACCGAGCATCAGAATGGGGAAGAAAGGGGATTTGAGTGGCTTTGAACGTGGCGTGGTTGTTGGTGCCAGACGGGCTGGTCTGAGTATTTCAGAAACTGCTGATCTACTGGGATTTTCACGCTCAACCATATCTACGGTTTACAGAGAATGGTCTGAAAAAGAGAAAATATCCAGTGAGTGGCAGTTGTGTGGAAGAAAATGCCTTGTTGATGAGAGAGGTCAGAGGAGAATGGCCAGAGATGATAGAAAGGCAACAGTAACTCAAATAACCAACCAAAATCTTTGAGGAATGTTTCTAACACCTTGTTGAAAGTGTGCCATGAAGAATTAAGGCAGTTCTGAAGGCAAAAGGGGGTCCAACCTTTTACTAGCAAGGTGTACCTAATGAAGTGGCCAGCGAGTGTGTATAAATATGAGCCAGCATGGCTTCTGTACAGGCCTGTGTTGCAGGTTATCCAATCATATGCATTTATGTACGATGTTGCCGAAGGCAGCTCATCAGAGCAGAGACTATGGGAAGAGATATCCCAGAAACAGAATAATTTCACACATCATAGATTTGAAATTTTATTTACTGTTTCTGGTCTGAAGTGAAGCAACAGCATGGTTTGTTATTTTAAAAGGACAGACAGTGAAAGCGGGGAGTTTCAAAACAAATGAACTGTGAACTCTCATTATTTTGCTGTTTTAGGCTGCTGGAAAAATATCTGTTCTGAGGATGAATAAAATCATCCAAAGCCCAACATGAAAGACCTACCAGAGTGTGTGCATCCATTACCTGCCAGCACACAGTGTAAAAACTGTTTGTCAGTTCAACCTAAAAAGAAAAACATCATATGGTAACAAGCAATTTAACACAAGTTAATACTTTGGATGCAACAATGCAAAGCAAATATTGAGTTTTGATAGGAAATACGTTTAATTTCAAACCTCAAAAACACTTAAAATCAACTTCTGCCCTGACATTCTACTTTTTACAGCATTACCTGTACTATTTATTTTTTAACTGAATTTTAAGTTTATTTTACCTAATGATTTTTTTTCCCTCTCTATGGACAAATAATTGAAACGTGTGTGTGTGTGTTTTTTTTTTTTATATATATATATATAAACTCTTCTGCTTTTTTGTACAGGTCAACTTTAAAATGCACATTATGTACAAAATGAAATGTACTGAGCAACTGTCACACTATAAAAAGGTGTTTTGTAGTTTAACCTAAAAAAAAAGTTACTTCATGTGGTTATAAGCAGTTGAACTAGTTTTACTCAACTCAACAAATTACTTTGCTATCATTAAACAAATTGCTAATTCAACATATTTATTTACATTACTACTACATTACATTATTATCTACTTACTACATAAAGTAACCATTTAATGAAACCACCCCTTTTTTAATTTTTTAAATTTTTTATTTAATAGTGTACCTGTGTTTAATTTTGTTGTCTTAGTTAGCCTTTCACTCATGTTAACCCCCTACATGGCCACGGGACCACCGATGGGCCCAAAGTTTTATTTCACTCTTCTATAACCAAAGAAGAGCTCAACCAGTTTGTACTGAAATCCCTGTACTTACTAAATATTGACAGGTAATAAGCCCAGTGTTTAGGGGATTAATTTGTATGTAGCCTAAAACTGTCCAATTTGAGCACCAACATTTCAGTTTCATTGTCTGAACCCAAGATCAACTCAAAAAACCTCAATAGTCCTTATGATACCATCTGATAAGCTACCTCAGCGACTTTGTAGTTACCTAGTGACGTGACGATGGCTTCGTTAAGATTAAGTGACCCTTATTAGTCCCACATCGGGGGAATTTCACCTCCACAGTTAACCCATCTGTGCAGTGAAACACCATATACACACTAGTGAACCCACGCAGTAGGGGGTAGTGAGCACACCTGCCCGGAGCGGTGGGCAGCCCTATTCACAGCACCCAGGGAGCAGGTGGGGGTTAGGTGTCTTGCTCAAGAACACCTCAGTCATGTACTGTCAGCTCTGGCGATCGAACCGTTCCGGTTGCCTAATTTCCAGCCCATGAAACTCCACTTATGACAAATACATTCATCCACCAATGCCTTCAAACAACATTAACATTTTTATTAAGCTTTATAAACTTTACATAGGCTAATGTGATGTTTTCATGCTGGCCTTGTGGACCTCCGTTTACCTTGCTGCACAAACTTGTGACTCCAGCAGACCAGACAGAAAATTCCTTAAGGTAATAAAAGTAGGGAAGAATAATAAACTCATTCAAAAACCTGAACGTGAAATGTGTCCAAGCCTGAAATAATGTTCAAATCATCCTTCAGGGAGTGATTCGCCAAACCTGGGCCGAGCATCCGCACACAAGCCTTAACGTAACTCGCAGGACAGAGACGGCTTTTCACACAATGCCGTTCATCTGAACGGTCATTGTGAAATCCTAATGACACCATGACAATTGTAGAGTCAGTAGGTTATCCTGTGGTAATTGTTGCTGTGAGAAGAATTTAGCAGTGTAAGGTCTGAATGATCCGTCTGCGTCTGTGAATCTGCGAACGTTTGCAGGCAGGGTGCGCAGACGCTTGCGTAAGTGTCTGTCTGCATACTTGCATGCAGCCCGAAGGTGTGCATTAACAGGCTGTCATGTTTACTGTGAAACGAATTGCACTGCGTTCTGAGAGAGAGAGAGAGAGAGAGAGAGAGAGAGAGAGAGAGAGAATCCATAGAGGTCGTCACATTGATAAATATTGGGTCCCACTTAATATTAAGTGTCTCTAACAACTATGTATTTACCTGTGAACAACATGTGCAACACTAATGTAACTGCTAATGACTTAGTCACTGTTACAGATGTACACATTGTGTAATTATGCACATGTATCTTAATAACAGCAGCCCATTCTCGCTTTTGTAATTATTTGTTATTACACTTGTAAACACAAGGTTCATAACATCAATGTAATTACATTGTAATCACTGGAACAGCAGTTTCAGAGGTTTTTTTCAGCAGTAAGTATATAATAACCTACAATGGAATAAAGTAAATATCTAATAATGTACATTAAGAGATTATTTGCACTGTATCTGCCAGCTTTCCTAACATTTAACCAGCATGTAATCTGCAATGTGACAGAACAGCAGACGCCGCTTATTGTAACATGGAACTGTTATATTAGTTAAATGTACTGTATTTTCTCCTGTAGTGTTATTACCATTGCATTATTACACAGTACCTATATAATAACTACACAGGAGCTGTCCCTTATTTTACAGCATAACTTCAGCACTAAACTATAGGCAAGTTCCTGTGTAGAAGCTACACTTGTGTAATTACATGAGGCAAAACTTTTATACTTATTATATGTTAATGCACATATAATTACATAGGCTGAACATCTGTAATCCACCTGTAACATTGTCTAAATCAGTAGTGTTGCATATGTTATTAATGCACAACTATAGAGTTATTAGACAGTTATATTCCCAATATTCCTTAATAATAATGATCAACAATATCAGGAAAGTACAGACAGAAAACTGCAGTCTTTCCTGGTGTGTTTTGTCTTATGGCTTTATTAGGCTGAATTGTGAAAGTGTATACCAGATGTAAACATTGAAAAGAGGCTACAGAAACATTCAATTCAGCCAGACTTTTGAATGAGTTTGATTCATTGATAGAAAAGAGCTGGTTCAAACGAGTGATTTACAAACTTGGCACCTGGAAAAATAGAATGAAACAACATAAATTGATATATTTCTAACGTTTATCAAAAATCAGCCATGTGCTTTAAAGTGATGCCCTAGAAGAGTGCTACATTATATTTCCAAAAGTATTCATTCACTCATCCAAATCATTGAATTCAGATGTTCCAATTAGTTCCATGGCCACAAGTATATAAAACCAAACCCCTAGGCCTGCAGACTGCTTCTACAAACATTAGTGAAAGAATGGGTCGCTCTCAGGAGCTCAGTGAACTCCAGTGTGGTACCGTGATCGGACGCCAACCTGTGCAACAAGTCCAGTCGTGAAATTTCCTCACTACTAAATATTCCACAGTCAACTGTCAGTGGGATTATAACAAAGTGGAAGTGATTGGGAACGACAGCAACTCAGTCACAAAGTGGTCGGCCACGTAAAATGACAGAGCAGGGTCAGCGGATGCTGAGGCGCAAAGTGCGTCACCAACTTTCTGCAGAGTGAATCACTACAGACCTACAAACTTTACGTGGCTTTCAGATCAGCTCAAGAACCATGTAGAGAGCTTCATGGAATGGGTTTCCATGGCCGAGCAGCTGCATCCAAGCCTTACATCACCAAGCACTATGTAAAGCGTGGAATGCAGTGGTGTAAAGCGCCGCCACTGGACTCTAGAGCAGTGGAGACGTGTTCTCTGGAGTGACCAATCACGCTTCTCCATCTGGAAATCTGATGGATGAGTCTGGGTTTGGTGGTTGCCAGGAGAACGATACTTGTCTGACTGCACTGTGCCGAGTGTAAAGTTTGGTGGAGGGGGGATTATGGTGTGGGCTTGTTTTTCAGGAGTTGGGCTCGGCCCCTTAGTTCCAGTGAAAGGAACTCTTAATGCTTCAGCTCCAAGAGGTTTTGGACAATTTCATGCTCCAAACTTTGTGGGAACAGTTTGGGGACGGCCCCTTCCTGTTCCAACATGACTGCGCACCAGTGTACAAAGCAGGTCCATAAAGACATGAACCTTGTCTTTGTCAGGGAACATAACTGAACCATAATACAATGAAATTATATTTTCTAATCCGTGCTGACTCCACACACCCTGTTTTGTGTCAAGGCTTATTTTATTGCTCCATTTTAAAACATTAGTTATGAAAATGTACAGATTTGTGTTTTTTTTACCTGGAAAAACTTAAAGGTTAACAATCAGACCTTAAAACCAATGCTGTACCTTTGAGGTACATTTAAATTGTTTGTTTCTTGATAAAGGAAAAATGGACCTGTACAAATCCTTTATTTCTTACAGTGAGAGTCTTATTATTTAGTAACTGTGTGGCCTTCAATGGAAACTAGTGGAGTTATTCCTGGGTTATAGAAGTGTATAATAAAACTTGGGCCTGTTGTAGAACCCTTGGCATTTAAGGGGTTAAATATAGAATGCCCACTGTATATTCATTGAAATAGATCTTATGTCTATGTGAAATTTCTGTGGTTGCATGAAACTGTCTTTACTAAAGATCCTTCAAAGAACCAGCTGGGGGGAGTGTAATCATGTGAACTGTGATGCAGGTTAAGTTCTACTGTTTGCAGTATTTGATGTCCATTAGAGGACAGCTGGGATAGGCTCCAGCACCCCCTGACCCTGAGGGAGAAGTGGCTTAGAAAATGTATGTGTAGTACCCTGTTTACACCTGAATGTCTTGTGTGTCCATAAAGATTAGCCAAATAAAAATGCTGGTGTAAACAGATTTAAATCTGATCAATCAAACCACTTCAGGAGGTGGTCTGAGATACAGCTCAGCCAGATCTTATACAGGTGCAAAGGGATCTGTCTCTCCAAGCCACACTCGACAACCAAAACCCCTCCCAGTACTGGACTGAGGCCACTAAACAGAGGCATCACTGCCCCCTAATTCACCTCCTGATGGGAGTTTTTCATCCAAGTTAAATTTGGCAGCTTACTTTGGCAGCCTTTCACGTCAAGCTAGTTAAAATAATACAGGTTTCAGCCACCTTTACTTCGCCTTGTCTTTTTCCAACATCATGCTACAGCACATCACACCTTACTGCTTGTGGTTTGTGATGCTGATGACGAGTGCAGGAGGCTAATTATTCTAAACAGCTGTCATCTTGTAAACATCGACTGCCGGTGAAAGGAAAAAGATCAGTGGCAGCGAAGTTGTAATTTTCAAGGTGACACTTTCTGAACAGAATAGATAAAACAAGGAGATGATTGGTAGTTGTACATGAGCTGATTTGCATATTACATGGAACACAGCAATCAGATTTCATGCTGATTAACTAGAGATGCATTTGACTGCTGAGAAAACTGCAACTCCTTGAGACCACCGGTGGTTCCAAAACACTTAGTCCTATTCTTCATAACTTCATAAGCCTCATTCAGAAGCTGGGCGTCGTATGAGGCTGAAACTCTTCTTTCCAGTCAAATAGATGGTGATGTCATTTGAAACCCTTATAATAAAAGAAGCTGAACTCAGTTTGTTTTTCTACTGAAAGTCAAGCCATTTTTCCCCAAATCTGGGCTATAAACTATAAACAGATGGCGTCTCTTCAGTGATCTGCTCTGTAAACATTACTTTAATAAAATAACACAAAGAGCGTCTGAGATTTTTGGTCTTTCAGCAGGAAATTGTAAACATATAGTGATATGTGTAGATCATAAAACACATGTTCTGTTAATTTGAGGGGAACTTTTACAAAAAATTAATAAATAAAATAAAAATGTAGATTTCATGCAATTACTGAATAATTTGCCTTACAGTTTGGGAGTGTAAATTCAGATGGACAAATCAAAACATACCCTGGATAATAAGAAGTTAATTCAGGTCTGCTTTTTGAGCATTTAGCACTGGTGCTATAAAAGTTATTTAAATTTGCTTATTTATTTATTTTTTTAGCCTGAGACAAAAAGACAATGATTCTAAGAAGTATTAATTTACGTACATGTAACAAAATTGTTGTATCAACTATGGAAAAAAGGTTGTAATGTAAAAGGTTTGTATTTTTTGTTTGTGCTAATAAAATATATAGGTAATTAATTTTCTCCACAATAATTCAGATGTACCTCAAGGAGGCACCATTGGCACTCAAGAAGTGTTTTTCTGCATCTTTGAGCATGAGAAGACCCACAACAGCAGTAATACAAATATGGTTGGAGTCATATGTTTCTAAATGGGAAGCAAAGTAGTTTAATACTTGGTAATTGGTCAATTCCATGTAGACTGAGGAAAGTAAAGACAGCACAGTAGTGGATGCTGCTGTATCTAGAGGTGCATTTCAGCAGGCAGTAGGCCTTACCGGATGGACTACAACTACTGTAAATACTAGAACTTGGCAGTATTGCAGTTACCTAATTATGCTTGAGCAGTTTTGTTCGATACTGCACACACCATGCAGTTAGAATGGCTTAGCAAAAAATTAAAGCTCTAGTGCCAGTTCTGCCAGGGAGACTGCAATGCTACGTCACTCAAAACTCTGACCAATCACAAACTTCCACCTTTCTTTAAAATGACTCGACTTATACGTCTGCTTTGCAGCTTTCCAACACTGACGCTTTGTCGTTCCCCTCCTAATGTGACTCAGATCTGATGTTTTCAGATCTGTGCGGATGCAAATCTGATCTTTTCAAATCTGACCTGAGGCACTTTCATATGTGGTCCTAGATCAGATACATATCCGATTCATGGCCATCATTCAGTGTTACCATGGCAGCAGCACTGAACAGACATTAAAGCCTGTATGCAGTGGAAAAGCAGCACATCTCACATTTTTCTCCTCCATCTGGCTCTAATAATGAAGCTGAGCGCTGATCAGAGTCAATGATCTTCTCAGCGAAGCTCGTTCTGCTCGTTAGTTTGTGCTGATGATGCAGTGATTCAGTCACGTGACATTACTGAGTAGGATGAGCTCATGAGGGTCATTTCAGGACGCCAATTAGTTCACATTAATCATTGATTTGAACTGGAATTACTTGCCTAACGGAATGTGAACCATTGTGTTGGAGAGATCAGATTTGAGCAAAAAATTGGATTTGAGTAACAAGGCTTGTAATGTGAACCTAGCCTGTGAGACACAGAGAGAGGTTAGGAGAAGCTGATGATTTACACATGTTCAGAACTGGCTAGACATGTGGTAGCTAAACCATAGAGTTGAAATATATGCCACAAAACACCCAACAGCACCCCAATGATTCTAATACCTCGACATTAACACAGAACAAGGAGCTGCCTTGCTAGATGATGAGACATCTTTATTATAGAAGAAGGGTTTTTACAAGTGAAGGAACTCCTCACACCAAACACTACAGGCTTTAAAGTGACATCAAGTGCTTGGCATGCCTTCCTCCTGACACCGACACTCTTACTGCTCATCTCTGGCAATGCTACTTCTTTTCCTAGGCCGTCTTTTGTTGCGCCCTGAAGAATGATTTGAAGTAATGGTCTTTGAAGTCATTTCTGACGCCTTGGTTTCAACGTTCCCTCTGTGGCTGACCACAGAAGGCAGAGGGGGAGGGAGGATGACTCACACTTTAGCACTTATGCGTCCTCTGATACTAGAGATCACACCAGAAGCAACTTCCATTGTCCTGGTGAAACAGTACACCTTCTCCTCAGCAAAGCCCTTTGAAAGATTGTCATCCTAAAAGAATTTACACACCTGGGACCAAACGTGGGAATGTTTAGGTGTTTTTCTAGTTTCTAGTTTTCCAGATTTTGACCTTCATATCTCAGGTTTCGTACAATGGCAGGATTTTTCCACAGGTATTGATTACATGAGGCTTTGAATTTGCATCTTTTCTTGCAGCATTTTGTGACCAACTTTACACAGATGATTTGATACTTATGTAAACTTTACACAGATCTTATTATGTTTGTGAACTTAGATTTTATACACTTTAAAAGTTTGGTGACACCTTGTTTTCTTAGGAAATTTGAATGTTTTCTGTTTCTTTTCAAATAAGAACAAACATGCAACAAATCTAGGACTTCAAAGAAGGTCTGATGAGTTCTGGAAACAAAAAATGCATTTACATCTCTATAGTTTTTAGTTCAATTTTATTTAACATTATATCTGTTACATTTAAACAAAAAAAATATTGTAGCTGTACTTTTATTTCATTGTTAAGTTTAGGTTGGAAGCAAAAGAGTTGAGATCCTGAATTGCCAAAAGGAAAATTTTCCAATCCAGATTTTCTTTCCGCTTGGAATCTGGGTGAATGCACCCAAACAAACATTTTCATTGGTTAGAACTTCATGTGCTGGAAAGAAGGCCTAACACTGCCAATTGTTCACCGACACAATAAGGGTAGTGTCAACAAAAATCAACAACAAAAAAAAAACCTCAAGGCCTTCTGGACGTTCCACACTCTTTAAAAAAAAAGTTGCTTATTCAAGAGTTCTTTAGTAAAAACAATGGTTCTGTGAAGAACCATGAACACGTAAATACCAATTTTGATAATTAAATAGCTCTTTGCATTGTGAAATGGTTCTTTAGATTTTTACCGTATGAAAAGGGTTCTATATAGCACCAAAATATTTTTTCTACCCTTACAATATCAAGCTTATAGTAACAATAGAAGAACCCCTTTTGGTGCTATATAGAACCATTTTAGAAAAGGTTCTATATAGCACCAGCCATTCAACCAAAACATTTAGAACCTATATAGAACTATTTTCAGAAAGATTCTATATGGAACCACATACAACAAATTTCTGTCAATCTGAAGAACCATTTCAAGATGCGAAGAACCCTTTAATCATAGTTCAGGGTTTATATAGAACCGTTGTCTTTACCAAAAACCCTTGAAGGATCATGTATTTTTAGAGTGAGATGCATCACTGACTGTGAATACGAGCAGTAGCCTAAACAGGTTTCAGTCCCACCTCTGACCAGGAATAATAAAGAAAATGCCCCTCGACTGGGAATTCCTACTCGGATAGCCAGGAACGTTCTCAACTTCAGGCTCAGTATAGGATGTCCAATAAATGTGGCTGCTCACAGTCAATAGAAATAAAGAACCACTTTTCTGATTTTAAATGAACTTTGCTTTAGAACAGTTAACATACAGACACAGCATTTGGGTAAATTGAAATTGACCATAAAGTTTGTAGTTTTAAGGAGTATTTTACCTTCTCGAAATTAGTTATCACTTACATCATTAACGTTGGCTGGTCAGCTTTTTGCCAGCAATACTTTCTTTTTTTTCTCTTACTTTCATGGAAGCAGGTGTGGTTTTCCCCACTTTGTAGCCCAAAGAGGTTGAAAACAACATGCTTCGACTTCTTGCCTCCAGGCTAAATAGAACACTGCATTATAAAATAGAAAAAGAAAACAGCAGCAGCTCTATTCCAGCAATCTTTAATGAAAGAGTCTGTAAAACCGTAACAGATAAAACATATATTGTCCTTTATCAGCATCAAATGTCTGTGTTTAACAGTTCATGCATACCAGCACTAGCTTAGTGTTCACATACTATTGGATAATTGGATAAGTGCTAGCAGTAACGTACATTATTAAAGATGTTTTTATATTTTGACGCAAAGTGAAGGCCTAACTCTAATAGTCAATGCTCACTGCTATATTTATTTAGCTTTTGGATAAACTCAGCTTCATGATCATCAAAGTTTCTTGGTATGAAGAGCAGGTTTTGCCAAAATTATGATTTTACAGTTTTCTATTCTAAACTATTATTTAAAAAAATCTTTTGGTTTAAATAGCTTAAATGTTGAGTGATGACATCACAAGATGTGTGTAAAATGTGTGTAGTTTGGCATTTTGTCCCAAAAGAATACCATCACAAACACTATCAGGAGATATTTCTTTAGAATGTGATCATATCGCTGTTGTTGGAAGAAAACCTCACATCTCCACTTTGGCTTTTTTTTTCTCTTTCTAAATTTGAAAATGCCTGTTGTTCTTTACATTTTGTGTAAATTTCATGAACAACAGCCCAAAAGAAACGGCCCAAAATTACTTGGAAAATTGTCTGGTTCCATAGACTCAAAGTAGGTTTTTGCCTTTTCCTGTAAAATGATCATTCTGGAGATACGAGGTTTTCTTCTGACAATAAGAATGTGTTATATTTTTAGAAAATATGATGAATTGTTTTGAAAAGCTAGAAAACTTTTGATGGACAGTCTAAATGTGTGCAATATGTTTGTAAAATACAAGTTTGTATTTTCATAAGCCCGTAATTATGCTTGGCACTTAAACATCCTGCCCATCATCCAAATGCTGTTAAATATAGAACGGGCACAGCGCATTCATTCTGAACAGTCCTCATGAAATCTCCGTGGTAACATGAAGCTGTTGATGAAAAGGTGAAAAAAAAATTCACGCCAATAAACTGAACTTAACATTGAAACCCAGCTGTCTGTGTGCATAATAAACCCTTTATCTCATCACAGACAACTGAGACAACGGATTTATTGCTGCTTTGTCAAATGTGGACAATTGAACAGTATCGCACAAATGTAATCAAAACCGCAATCAAAGTTAGCCTTAATCACGCTATTCACTCGCTTGACAGCCATGTGCACGGCCTTCTTGAGTGACTGAGGATGTGAAAATGCAGACACTGGAACGTTCCAGACATAAGAGAGTTGCCATTGTTCGGATCGTTGATGTGTGACACAAAACGCGGTGCCTCCATTCAGTAAATCAAACAAGTGCAGTATTCACAGAAAGACAAATAACAAGGGGCTAATGAGACGACTGGGGTACAGTGCTACTGTACTGGAGGAACTAAACTTAGGCTGATGTGTGGCTGAATTATGACCTTTCAGTGACTACACTGAAAAGAGCTTCATCGGGATTGGTCCAGAAACGCTGAAACAACCATTCTCATCTGGGTGGAGAGGTCACATTCCTCGAGCAGCATGCATTTCATACAATGTCCTAGTTGTGCAGCGAAAACATACTGTGTGAAACAGAGCAACAAGCCTCTTGAGGCCATATATTAGTGATTTTTACAACAGTTAAGGGGTGTTTATAAGCACTGAATGGTCTAGTGATGTAAAATCAGTTCTAAAACAACGCATCAACATGCAGTATATAATCTTTCGGTTTAAATAGCTTAAACGTTTAAATGATGACATCACAAGATGAGTGTTAAATGTGTTGGCATTTTTTCCAAAAGAGCACCATCACAAACACTAAGGTGATATTTCTTTACAATATGATGATATCGCTGTCAGAAGAAAACCTTGTATCTCCATTTTTGCCATTTTTCAGTTTTGGACAAAATTTGAAAATGCCTTCTTTACATTGTGTGTAAATTTCATGAACAGACAAAGAAACAGCCTAAAATAACTTGGGGGAAAATGTTTGGTTCCATAGACTTTACATATAGTTTACATTATTAATAATAATCGGAATACATAACATAGCCCCACTTTCAGATTCTCTAATAACTGTGTAATTACACATTAAGACATGCAACACTGTGAAACTGCTGAACTCACTGTTACAAGTGGAATAGAGTAGCACAGCTTATCTAAACACTTGTGTATTGACCCCCGTTTTCACTCATGTAATTACATGCGTATCCGTATAGCTGCAACAACATATGTTCTTTTATGTAATTACATGTGTAATAGGTTGACCATAATTACATTTCTAGGAACTGCTGTTTTTCAAACAAGACTCTTCTGTGTAATTACCTACACTATGACAGTACTTACACTGCCTGTGTACAAGAAATGCCAACTTTCCTTCAGCTGCTGTAGCATGCTTGTGTTCTCACATCATAGCCTGACAAGACATGATTCTGACTTGAAACTGTTCTGTAATGTGTCAGTATTAAAAAAAGCAAATATATTCAAAACTAACATGTCATTAATGAAAATGTGTTGCATTATACAATGTCCAAAAGCACTGTCTGCATTACCAATCTGGAATTTCACTGTATCTACATAAGAGCTGGGAACTTAGTTGCTTATTTTAAAGTACAACTTTTACATTGTTACTGTGGAACACTTGTGTTGTAACATGGTAACATCACACAAACATACAGTTAGCAATATTAGAAAAAGTAGCATGCTCTACGCATTTGCAGTGCAAGTGCTTAAACTGTTATAATCCAAAAAACCAGCTAGTGACAAAAACATGCTGTTACAACTATCAAGATACACTCGGACAGACATCGGCAACCCATGTTAAAAAGAGCCATTTTGCCCTTTCCATGAAAATCAAACCAACTTTAGAGCCACAGCGTCTTATGTCCATTTCACCATCTTGGTGGTAAATGTGTCTCAGTTTGAGCTGATGTACTAGTATAGGATAAAAAATATAAACAAAAACACAGATTTTGCTCTGCTTTAAGTTTTAGCTCAGCTATAGTTGCTTTTCTCACATCTCCAGCAGGAAACTTGAAAAGTAGAACAGTTTCTTGTAAAATGGCTCCCAACGTTTGACTGTTTACAAGGTTGAACATTTGAATTTTCACATTCCACCTTAAATGGTACCTGTTTTAAGGCAGATTTGAATTTGGCTCAGTCAATCAGATTTTAGAGCCAGGAACTAGTTTTGTATAGTGATTTTTTTTCTGTTTGTCATTATGTACAGTTTTGTAGTGCAGTAGTGTTGAAGTGAGGTGTTGCAGTGACATGAATACATTTTCCTGTAACAAATTAGTATAACATGTTAAAGTTGATTCTTCCCATCACATTACTCACTTAATAAATACTTATCTTGTCTCTGAGAGAACAACATTAATAATGCATAATGTTTCCTCTATATATATTCTTTTACAACACAGTCTTAATCAGTATGCAAAATACTAATTATGCCTGTTGAACTACATTTCCCTAAATATTATATACTGTTATATATTTTTGCAGTTGGAACAAAAAACAAACATTTTTGAATAATTAAAAATGCCTGTTTTCCTTTATATTTTGTAATGAATGGGCTGAATAGTAGTTTTTTTCCTCTCTCTCTCTCTCTCTGTCCTGTAAAAAGTTATTGTTTTGGAGATGTAAAGTTTTGTTCTGACAGCACTGATATGTTGTGTTAATGTATTTTCTCTTGGAAAGTGAAGCTTGTTATTTGGCTGAAGGTGTTTAACATTTCCATGTGACTGTGTTATCTGTGCCTGTCCTAATTTGCACATCCAAATTAGCAAAAGATTTTCGCTACCAAAAAAGTCCTGATTTTATTGGTAGTGACAAAAATCAATGTTCAGTCATTTAGCTTAATAAAATAAATATAATTAAAGTTTTGGGTCACTCAAGGCAAAAAAAAAAAAATTAAAAGTCTGTTTTCAGCACTAATTTTAAATCAGTTTGATAAAATCCTCTAAATGCTCTATGATGAATGGACTAAAAGAAATGACCCAAAATGGGGGGGGGGTCTGATTCCATTGACTTACTTTAAAAATAAAGCAGGTTTTTCCTTCTCCTGTAAAGTTGCTGTTCTACAGATACGAGGTTTTCTTCTGACAACAGCGATATACTTTGTATTACCATAAAATAAAATACGAACATAGTCAATTTTTGTGTGTGTAGCTTAATCATTTCCAAAACTCTCCTTGAGAGAGCCCAGTATTTAAAGTTGCCATCCAATATCCAATAATATCTCATCAATCTTTCATTAAATTTATTAAGGTGTTCTGCTAGAGTGCATTAGGAACCAACATGGGTTTTACAATCGTATTATTGTGAGCAATGCATTAACACCTGTTTTTATAAAAACAAGATATATTTGCTGTTTTTATGTTTATTTGCATTTCTTGTAATGTTATATAATGTTTTTACTTGTGTGTGTGTGTGTGTGTGTGTGTGTGTGTGTGAGTGTAAGAAAGAGAGAGAGAGAGAAAGAGAGAGCATGTACCGGAAAAGACAGAGCGAATACTGCTAGCTGTTAATCCCATAATGCTCCATTAGATCTTAAGAGACACAAATGCCCCATTATGGCCAGAACCGAGGCAGAGAAGCCGTCCATCACCGGAGACAGTAAAAGCGGCCTGCCCGGTGAACAGTGGCTGCCGCTGTACTCTCATATGTCTCTCGTGGCTTTCACCATTTACAGCAGCCCAATTACGCCCTCCGACAAACAGCAGTGACATCATAGCTCCACATTTCAACGTTCGTTCGCGTTTCATCAAAGCTCTACCCGTTCGTTTGTGCAGAGGATGACTTTCTAACGAGCTCTGCCAGGCCGTGGATGCTTCATCAGACCTGTATGTCCGTAATCAATAAAGCCCAGCCTCAAACAACACAGCAGCTTTTGATGGGTGACTGTGGTTCAAACGAATACGGCCACATGGAGACGATCCGTTCTTGTGTCATCATTTTTGTTCTGATTTTGAAGTCATGAGTACGGATTGGCCCATCTGTCGCAACATTTACATGCAGACAGCTCCATTTCAGAAAGCTGATTGCTTTTAGTGCATTTGAGTGGAGAATTTATCGTTTCTATTTTCTTTTTTCCCCTCCGAATTCTTGCTTTCTTTCTTCTGCATGCATAAATCAACCCAGAGATGAGCAGAAGAGTGAAGAACTGTACAGTAAAAAAATCTCCAAATATTACTTGTTCATGAATATGGATCAAACAATATTCCTTTGTGTGTGTTTTAGTTTATGGATAGGCCTTATTTTAGCCACACCCCTGAATTTTAGAGCAGGAAGTGATGCTGCATCCCTGTCCCTCATGGCCACATGGTGAGCAGTCAGATCCCAATGTTTTGAAGTAAATGTGTCCCAAAGACTGAAACAGATTTTCTGCAATTAAGAGAAATTTCTGTGTTTGCAGCTGTTCAAAGCTTTCTATGTTCTATATAAACAGTGGTGGACGAAGTACACAAACCATGTACTTGAGTTAAAGTAGAGACACCCAAGGTAAAATATTACTCCAGTAAAAGTAGAAGTTTCTCCCTTTAGACCTCCACTTGAGTAAAAGTACTAAAGTATTTACCTTCAAATGTACTTAAGTATAAAGTAAAAGTACTAAAAGAGTAATTATGGCTCTGATGTCCTGTTATCATTTTTATAACAAGACTTGCTTCATGAACTGATTTTAGGTGAAAATCCTCCAGCGTCTCTCTTGGTAAACCAGTCTTTTAATAGAACGTCATTAATTAGTGACACTGACGTCTATTAAAATGATCATAAGCACAAAACACTGAAGGTAAACAGTTTCCATCAGGGAGAACCGAGTGGCTCTGAAATCACTTTTTACACACAAGCAAAGTTTCAGTTTCAGATTTATTTACAACTTAGTTCCAAGTTTAAGTTTAAGTTTTCCGAGTTTCCTTTACTATATTGATCTGTAGGTCTCTGTTCATAAACATAAACCAGCCCAAACTAATTTACTATAAAATGAAATGGTGTTTGTATAAATTCAGAAAAAAGCCGCGTCAGTCACGACTGCATATGTGGACATATTTCTATATTGTGCTCTATTTACACAAAGTTAGGTTAGTTCATCATTTATGTTGAACAGACTCTCCCAAAATTTTACGCTGCTGTGCTGACGTTGAACCGTGTGCTGCACTGGGTCGGTATGACCAACAGGTCAAAACAAGCTCTAAACAAAGTGACCGCTGTGCCCTGATTGGTGCTCTTGCTTTGCGCTTCTTTCATTTTGACATGTTACATTTTTATACACACAGAAACCAAAAGGATTTCACAGCAATCCAGTGTTATTGAAGTTCAGTCTGAGGTGTGTGCTTTGTTAAAGTGTTTTTATAATGGTAAATTGACTGTAGCTACTACTCTTGTAAAGGTCAAAATCACCCTTATTCCTTTATAGTTAACCCTTATGTGGTGTTCATGTCTCAAACAATATAGCCATAACAATTTGTGTACAAATACCAGATGTTCAAAATCTCACAATTGTCCAGCACAGGGTTCTACTTTAGCAGCTGTAGCCAGTCAGCAGCCTGGCCATGTTCTCTACATGCACAAACAAACACACACACACACACACACACACACACACACACACACACATACTAAGAGCAGGCCATGTAGGAGGAGAACAGAGTGAAGGACACAGCACCTCCACACTTTTACTCCCTGCAAGTTCAGCCCAGCAGCACATGTGTAATATAAATGTGTGGGGGGTGAACAGAGTGAAGCACTGAAAATGGGTTATTTTATATGTTCTTCACAGAAAATTACTAAAGATTAAGAATCTGAGCTTGAAATAATAATCGTATTTTTTCTTTTGGTAAACAGTGAAAATGTGTCTCACAGACTTGAACACCACACAAGGGATAATATAATAAAAGTCAGTGTAGAGAACTATTAGAGTCTGCAGTCATGTTTGTATTTAAAAAGATACACAAGTTACAGAATTTTACTGTTTTGTGAATCAATACATTTCTCCAACAAGCAGCTATGAAACAGTAATGTACTACTAAAATAACAGTTTCCATCTCTGCTGTCCAAGTTGATCAACCTGCCTCAGGCATTGTCATGAAGCCTCCCCCCTCTAGGGAGCCGTCTACCTGGACTCTGTCTGGCTCCACTACTCATTTCATGGACATTTTAAGACTCATATATGCCTCTTATGCCTCTTGACCCGTTTGTTGCAAAGCCTGTGTGTTGCCAACCTGAGTCCTAGCCTTTCCCTTTGTTTGTTCCTGTGTCTGAGCCCTGCTTGTCTTCCTGAATCTTGACTGTGGATGTGTCTCTTATGTCACCTGCTTATGTTTAGATCCCAGCCTGCAGTGACGATGAGTGTTGGACATCTCCAAATAAAGCCACATCGCACTTTCAACCAACTCATATTCCAGCTGCTATACAGACATAGGGCACAAATAATAACGTAGCAGAGGTTGTCATGATCACAATAAGTTCATATACAACGTTACTCAATGTATATAGTCAATTTCTCATTTATGAAAGCATGGATATGTTAGCTAGCTTAAGTGGTTTCTTACATCATGACAAACGATGCGAGAAAAGAGAATGATGAGTGTAGAGATTTGTCCAATGTAAAGTCTCTAAATGGGGGTCATTTTATATCCTCTTCCCAGAATATGGGCAAAGGCTGAGAATCAGTGGTTGAAATGCTAATAAACCTGAGTTTTTTCTTATAGTAAACATTCACAAACACCAACACAAACACCAACACCACACAAGAAGTTAACTGCCTTAAATCCATTTAAAAAACATTAAAAAGGCTTTTTTGACCGTTTTTACATGAATGCATTGGATTTGCCATTGAAATAAAGGCCGTTTTACTTTGCGATCATAATGTGTACGAATGCCTTGGTGTGAAGTCAACAATAAATATTGAATAGCCAACCTCATAACCAAAGAGTACCTTACTGACCCTCCATGAGACGCTTGCAATAAGTTACTCAAGCACGTCAATAAGCTTCCATTTTGCATGAATACTACAGTTGTGTTGAAAGGACTTTGCATAGTACTGTGCTACCAAAGTGGCAGTAAAGTGATAAAAGAAAAAGTCGAAGCCTGAAACACACATGACGTTCATGTCAGGCTCTTTTTTTTAATGCCAGGTCAAATTGATTGTCAGCTTTGTGTGTTGGTGAGACTGTGCCAGGGGGGAAAAAAAGTCAAAAGACTCCAGCAGTGGGTGGAAGACAGATGTCTGAGGGCTATTCATCAGGATGTTGAATTTGTCCAGCTGAATGACAGGGATGTTGTTCTTTTCGAGACAGCCGAGGAGGAACGTTCGACCGCTCTATAAATCTTGCCATATGTTATAGAGGACTGTTTAATACAATCATACAAAGTGCAGAAGGTTAATAGACTGAAACGGCATGGTATTCACACAACAGAGGGTGAAGAGCTGGATATGATGGAATTCGGTGACTTTATATTGAGAAAAAATACCATGCAGCCACCTAAGAAGAGGAGGTTGAGACACGGTGTATGCAGCCAACAGTCCTCCTGGAGTGAATGGTATTCTTCTAGAAGCTGAAGGTGAAGAGCTAGAGCACATGCTGTGATAAATTCAACCTTTTGAACAGTGGATTGACAGTTCCAGAGGCCAGCGGTGATGCATCTTTTGGTAACTGGATAGCAAGGTTGATATGATAGGTATGAAAAACCCTAAAAACCACAGGAAAGGATTTGTGACAGCATTTTAACAAAAACCCTACAAGGACATGAAATAAACTAATTTACTATTGAACTGAACACATCTTTAGGCCCATTCTGGTTTCACTACCAAAATGTTACCCTGCTTTGCAAGAAATAGTGATTGGAAAACACTGTATTAAACGACATACATTAAGTATGTGTTTTGGTTTACACCATTGAATTTTAAGCTTTGGCCCAGTAATACTGCTTTTAATATTAGGATATGATAGAAACTAGTATTAGAAAAAGTGGCCCTAAAGGTAAAAGTTTCAAACTCATAGCTCATTGAAAACAAGTGGATAATTTAAAGTGGAGAAAGTACTCATTTGAAACATGTGTTTATTAGTAGAATAGCAGATGTTTGGCTATGATTTGAACTGGATCAAAAGTTATTGCTTGTTTTTGTGGAAAGAAAAAACATCCTTTGTTTTTATACGGATTGTAAATATACAATATTTCCATATTTCCATCCAAATCACTGAATTCAGCTGTTCTAATCACTTCCATGGCCACAGGTGTATTAAACCAAGCCCCTAGGCCTGCAGGATGCTTCTATAAACATTAGTGAAAGAATGGGTCGCTCAATGAATTCCAGCATGGTACTGTGATCGGATGACACCTGTACAGTCCAGTCATAAAATTTCCTCACTATTAAATATTCCACAGTCAACTGTCAGTGGGATTATAACAAAGTGGAAGCAATTGGGAATGACAGCAACTCAGCCACACTGTGGTCAGCCATGTAAAATGACAGAGCAGAGTCAGTGGATGCTGAGGCACATATGCGCAGAGGTCAGCAACTTTCTGCAGAATCAATCACTACACACCTCCAAACTTCATGTGGCCTTCAGATCAGCTCAAGAACAGCGTAGACAGCTTCATGGAATGGGTTTCCATGGCTGAGCAGCTGCATCCAAGCCTTACATCACCAAGCGCAATGCAAAGCGTGGAATGCAGTGGTGTAAATTGCCGCCACTGGACTTTAGAACAGTGGAGACGTGTTCTCTGGAGTGACCAATCACGCTTCTCCATCTGTCAATCTGATGGATGAGACTGGGTTTGGCGGTTGCCAGGAGAACGGTACTTGTCTGACTGCATTGTGCCGAGTGTAAAGTTTGGTGGAGGGGGGATTATGGTGTGGGCTTGTTTTTCAGGAGTTGGGCTCGGCCCCTTAGTTCCAGTGAAAGGAACTCTTAATGCTTCAGCACCAAGAGATTTTGGACAATTTCATGCTCCAAACTTTGTGGGAACAGTTTGGGGATGACCCCTTCCTGTTACAACATGACTGTACACCAATGCACAAAGCAAGGTCCATAAAGACATGGATGAGTGAGTTTGGTGTGGAAGAACTTGACTGGTCTGCACAAAGTCCTGACCTCAACCCAACAGAACACCTTTGGGATGAATTAGAGTGGAGACTGTGAGCCAGGCCTTCTCGTTCAACATCAGTGTCTAACCTCACAAATGCGCTTCTGGAAGAACGATCAAAAATTCCCATAAACACACTCCTAACCCTTGTGGAAAGCCTTCCCAGAACAGTTGAAGCTGTTATAGCTTCAAAGGGTGGGTGAACATTATACTAGACCCTGTGGATTAAGATTGGGATGTCACTCAAGTTCATTTGCATGTGAAGGCAGACAAGCCAATACTTTTGGAAATTTAGTGTATGTAATACTTGCCAACATGATAATGCAAAACACAATGGTATGCAAATGTGAAAAGGCCCTAATGTAGGTCTGAAATTCTTCGTTTTCACCCTATGGATTAAGAACGGTATGTCATTCAAATTCAAGTGAATACTTTTGGCAATATGGTTTTGTTCTATCATGGTGTAGAGAGGAAGAGAAATGGAGTAGGTATAATCCTAAAGGAACAGCTTGGGAAAAGTGTTCTGGATGTAAAGAGAGTGTCAGGATCATGACAGGATCATGAGCCTGAAGTTGGAGTTTGATGGTGTAATTTTGAATGTGGTCAGTTCATATGCACCACAGGTTGGTTGTCAGTTAGACATTTTTGAGTATTTTGGAGTAGTGAAGGGAACAGAGGGGTTGAAGTGGTGCTGGGTATGTATGGTGTGAAAGACAGAAATGCGGAAGGTCAGATGGTTGTAGATTTTGCAAAGAGAATGGAAATGGCTGTGGTGAACACGTATTTTCAGAAGAGGGAAGAACACAGGGTGACATACAAGAGTGGAGGGAGGTGCACACAGGTGGATTATATCCTTAGCAGGAGATGCCACCTAAAGGAAATTGGAGATTGTAAAGTGGTACCAGGGGAAAGTGTAGCAAGGCAGCATAGTAAGTAAGTAAGTAAGTAAGTGTTACTTTTTTGATCCCACAACCGGGGAAATTCCACCTCCGCATTTAACCCATCCGTGAAGTGAAACACCACATACACACTAGTGAACACACACACTAGGGGGCAGTGAGCACACTTGCCCGGAGCAGTGGGCAGCCCTATCCACGGCGCCTGGGGAGCAGTTGGGGGTTAGGTGTCTTGCTCAAGGACACCTCAGTCATGGACTGTCAGCCCTGGGGATCGAACCGGCAACCTTCCAGTCACAGGGCCAGATCCCTAACGTCCAGCCCACGACTGCCCCAGGGTGGTTGTCTATAGAATGTGATTAGAAACAAAGAAGAGGAAGAGAGTGAAGACAGAGCCAAAGATTAGATGGTGGAAGATGAAGGAGGAGGATGGTTGCAGGCAGTTCAGGGAAAAATTGCAACA
This sequence comes from Pygocentrus nattereri, assembly GCF_015220715.1. Classification (NCBI taxonomy): domain Eukaryota; kingdom Metazoa; phylum Chordata; class Actinopteri; order Characiformes; family Serrasalmidae; genus Pygocentrus; species Pygocentrus nattereri. The sequence continues at coordinate 19,585,087 of NC_051214.1, read as the reverse complement.
GGCCCTTGGGGGAAGTGAGGAGCTACCTGAGGTCTGGGAAACTACAGCTAAGGTGGTGAGAGAAACTGGCAAGAATGTGTTGGGTGTTTCGTCTGGTCAGAGGAAAGAAGACAAGGAAAGTTGGTGGTGGAATGAAGACGTCCAGGAGAGTATTCAGAAGAAGAAGGCAGCTAAGAAAAAGTGGGATAACCAGAGAGATAAGGAAGTAGGCAGGAGTACTGTGAGGCTAGTCACATAGCGAAAAGAATGGTGTCAAAGACTCAGGCCTATGATGAGCTGTATGAGAGGCTGGACAGTAAAGAAGGAGTAAAGGACTTGTATCGCTTGGCTAAACAGAGAGATAGAGCTGGAAAGGATGTACAGCAGGTCAGGCTGATAAAGGATAGAGAGGGAAATGTACTAGTGAGTGAACAGAGAGTGTTGAGTAGATGGAAGGAGTACTTTGAAGAACTAATGAATGAGGAAAACGAGAGAGAGAGGAGGACAACGGGGGGAGAGATAGTGGATCAGGAAGTGCAGAGAATTAGTAAGGTGGAAGTGAGGGCAGCTTTAAAAAGGATGAGGAATGGAAAGGCAGTTGGTCCAGCTGACATACCTGTGGAGGTATGGAGATGTTTACGAGAGAAGGACTTTTTAACCAGGTTGTTTAACAAAATCCTGGAGAGTGAGAGGATGCATGATGAGTGGAGAAGTAGTGTACTGGTCCCCACAGGAGGCTCCATGGACCATGATGTTTGCAGATGACATTGTAATCTGTGCTGTGAGTAGAGAGCAGGTGGAAGAGAATCTGGAGAGGTGGAGGTTTGCACTGGAGAGGAGAGGAATGATGGTCAGTAGAGACAGGATGTAATACATGTGTGTGAATGAGAGGGAGGTAGGTGGAAAGGTGAAGATGCAAGGAGTAGAGGTCATAAAGGTGGATGACTTCATTATCTTGGGTCAACCATCCAGAGCAATGGACAGTGTAGAAAAGAGGTGAAGAAGAGGGTGCAGGCAGGATGGAGTGGGTGGAGACGGGTGTCAGGGCTGATGTGTGACAGAAGGACAGCAGCAAGAGTGAAAGGGAAGGTTTACAAGACAGTAGTGTGTCCTGCTATGATGTATGGTTTGGAGACTGTGGCTCTGTCTAAAAGACAGGAGGCTGAGCTGGAGGTGGCGGAGATGAAGATGCTGAGATTTTCATTGGGAGTGACAAGGATGGACAAGATTAGAAATGAGCAGATCAGAGGGACAGTGAAGGTGGAGCAGTTTGGAGATAAAGCCAGAGAGGCCAGGTTGAGATGGTTTGGACATGTGTTGAGGAGGACTAGTGGATATATTGGTCAAAGAATGTTGGAGATGGAGCTGCCGGTTAGAAGGAGAAGAGGTAGACCTCAGAGAAGGTTTATAGATGTAGTGAAGGTGGACATGGAGATGGTTGGTGTGAAAGTAGAGGAGGCAGTGGATAGGGCAAGATGGAGGCAGATGATCCGCTGTGGCGACCCCTAAAGGGAGCAGCCGAAAGAAGAAGAAGACATTTGGCAATATGGTTTATATACTGTTTTAATAATTTTACAGCATAAAGTCACATTTAAATTGCATAGCTAATTTCTGGATTTGTTTGGACTGCCAGGGCTGAACACGTTTTGAGCAAGTAGTGCAGATGCTGTAAACATTGCAAGTGTCTCAACATGATTTGAAATATTTTGGCTCTGAGACAAAAAACTGCATAGAATGATTCCAGAAAGTATTAGTTTGAATGAATAGAACAAATAATCCCTCTAGCTAAGAAAAAAGTTTGCATTTTAATTTTGTGAAATGCTCTGATTTCATTTTCACAAAGACAAAGATTCTCCACAAGAGGGCACTATTAGCAGTCAGTTTTTTTGTTTGTTTGTTTTTTGTTTGTTTGCTTTTTTGTTTTTTTTACACCAGCTATCAGTGCAAGGAACCCCAAACCAGCAAAGTAGATTATGTTAAGTTAAATAGGCACAGTTAATTCCTATGTGACACTTAAAATAATCCATTAATTCTAAAAAACAAGTTAAAGACATTATATAGATTTCCTTAGAATCCAGTGGCAGCTTTGTGTTGACTTTCCAACAGACAAATCATAAAATCTTATATTCTGGCTTTCCATATGCCAACACAGCCCCAGAGTATACAACTTTTGATGATTCTGTGCTTTTAAAGCCTTTTGTTTCCTAATATTTGCTCTGTGTTTGAATTGCCCGATGTAGTACAACTTCCATAAACTCTAGAACTTTACCTGCATTACAGTTCACACAACTACACTGTGGACATGGCTTGGGCAGTGGGAGAACATTGTTTGACTGTTAAAATGAAAACTAATCTTGATACAACCATTAAGATCGACTGGGTTAAAGGAGCATATTCTACCTAATAATAACCAGCAAAATTGCATCCAACCAAACTGCATGAGCTCAATTAATTCTTGCCTCTGAATTCAAGTCGCCACACATAAAAGCTCACAAGGACTAGCAGCTCAGCAATCCTCTGTTTTATGATGTTAAAAGGCCGCATAAACAAATTAAAGAGTAAGGGGTAAAAATTAATGGCTTGCTCAAACAAATAATTACCCTGAGGATTGAGAAAGCTTTCATGGGACCCCTGATACCGCCCTGCACCCACTGCTTCTTATTCCTCACACGCAAACGCAGTAACCGTTTTCAGATTGTTCAGCATTTTTGTGTGTGTGTGTGTGTTTGTTTCCCGTAATTACCACGATGTGACTATTATCACAAGGCTAACCGAGTGAAAAATGCACAGCGAGCTCATCCGACATGGCTAGGTCATTTCATCCAAGGTCCCCCGGCTTCCGGATATCAGCTTTTATCACATTAGCGGGGGCCGCCACACAGGCTGAAATTGAATCAAAGCCGCCTGATCATGTGTAATTAATATATGATTAGACAGATGCAGAAGACAGCCATTTCCCGGGCTAGGGCAGAGAGAGAGAGAGAGAGAGAGAGAGAGGGAGAGGGAGAGTGAGAGGACGGAGGGGTCTGAGCAGTGCTTCCTCGCACAGCTGCAGGCCAGAACTGACCCCTTCTCCTTTCCTCGTCTCGCTCCACACATGGTCGCTCCCAGGAAGAGGGGAAGCAGAGATGCTTTTTGATGGGCACAAACCTTTAATTAGCCACCAGGGCTGAATCTGGTCCAGCCGTTTGAGCCCCCCCCCCCCCCCCGTCACTTTAATCCAGACCACCACCCACCGATGCCCATCCACAGTGATCCACAGCTGCTGCTGTGTGGATGGGGAGGCTGGAACAAGAACTCATCAGCGAAAGCCTTCCTGTTGCCACTTGCGCTGTTATTAATGAACACCCTGGCACACAGTCAGGGTTTTTTTTAGCATTTTGACTGCACTCTGGGCGCTTTTGTTGCAGACAAAGGAGGATAAATGATCGGCCTCTAGGAAGTTTGGCACTCTGGACCTTCGAGCAGTAATGATGGTAACACTGAAAATCAGCCTGATTTATTGTGTACTTGAGAGCTGTCTATATGTTAGGTTGAATGTGCCAAGAACGTGGGGCCTGAATGACAAAATAGAACCCCGATGGTGCGCCAAGGACCGCAGACTATGAAGTACACTCTGGGTTTATTTGTCTATGGCAGTAGTGATGCTGTATAAATGCAGCTGCCAAAGCAAGGCAGCAAAAAGGTCTTCCCTCAGGCAATGCTGAAATAGGACTTTATTTGTTAAATTAATTATATTGCTACTGTTGGAAGAAAACCTTGTATCTCCATTTTTGTCATTTTTCTTTTTTTTTTTTGACAATTTGAAAAAGGCTAATGCTCTTTACATTGTGTGTAAGTGTCATGAAGAATGGCCCAAATAGCCTTGGTGGGGGAGGGGGACGTCTAGTTCCATTGACTTACATTAAAAGTAAATCATGTTGTTTTCCTTCTCCTGTAAAGTCACAATTTTGGAGATGCAAGATTTTCTTCCAACAACAGTGATAAGCAAAGCCTCTTTTCTTCATTACAGATCATTACACATCTCTACAATGTAATGAATCCCATTTCCTCCAACATGGAAGAATGCAAACAATCAAGTTCTACCAATTAACATCAATTAGGAGTTAACTGTCTGTGACAAAACATGCCAGTGATAAAACATGCTTGATAACACATGTGACTGACACATAAATATTTGTTGACAGTATTTGATTTTACTTGGGGGTTTGTGGTTTTAGGTGATACTTAAATAAAGCATTTTCAAGAGCTTTGATTTTATTGAAAACCATTAGACAAAGGCCTGTCAATCTTTTTAATATGAAGAAATCAGTTTAATAAGTGCATCACAATAGGCCATCTAATCTTCTACACGTGCATCTTCTAAGCCGATTCTCCTTCTGGGTCGCAGGGGTTGGTGGAGCCTATCCCAGCTGTCATTGGGCGAAAGGCAGGACACACCCTGGACAGGTCACCAGTCCACCGCAGGGCAGACAGACAGACATACACATTCACACCTAGGGGAATTTAGCATGTCTAAATGGCCTGACTGCATGTCTTTGGACTGTGACCCATGCAGAAATCAACCCATACAAATTTACCATTCCACCTTAAATGAAGCAGAAGTTCCGTTAAGCCTGAAACATAATTCACACAAAGATGCGAACGCAGATACTTCAAGCAATGCAGACGGGGTTTTGTGCATAGTTGTGTTGAAAAATGTGTCACAACGCATTTCATAACACAACGCATGTGCAAGCTACAATCTGAGCATTACAGCAAGGGGTGCTATAACAAGAACCAGGCTTGTCTAAGCAGTTTCCTACCTCCAACATGTTTTCTCAACTGACATAGCCAAAGAGCAGTTGAGTCTCATGCAAAGACATAATCATAAAATATTAAACATCATCGCATTTCCATTTCAAGAGAACAGGTAAAGCATCTCACTCTCCTCTATTGTCCAAATTAAGCTCTTAATGCTGCTGGAATAGCAATAGAGCTTCTCCGATTTGCCTTCTATCGCCCCCTTCAGGACTGTGTGTTTGAACTGCCATAGCAGCGTATGAGTGCACGGTGAGTCTGTACAGAAGGACTGAGCGTTTCTCCATTTAAGGTGGAATGGAACATTTTGCATAAAAAAGCTTCCTGATATCAAGCCTAATTCAGCCTCATGGAGTAAACATAATTCAGTGATGAATTAATGTTGATGAATTAATAGTGTTGATTTAATAACAAATTACTTGCTCTGTAGGGCAAATTATAGCTACTGATTTCACCATGTAACTATTTTCAAAAATAATTTTGTTCCCAGTTGTTAAGTGTGTTTTCCTGATTGTTTGTACCCTAAATTAATAGAAAAAAGTTATTATTCCCTGTAAACTTTGCTTTTGTGGTCAGCACAATGATATTTTGAAATTGATCTATTTTTAAGGATATTCACCATATTTCAAGATACTTAAGAAGCTTCTGGAATTGTGAGAACTATCAAGAAGTTTCTAGAACTGTCCAGGATTATCTAGAACCTTCTGGGACTGTACAGAATTGTAGGTAGCTGTATAACTACAGTTATATAGGGCCACTATAGCCCTTCCTGAGAGACATGATCTAATTGATTGGGATTGCATAGTAAGTGGGCAACAGCCATCACAGACAAAGGGGAATTGACCTAGACAGACAGGTGTGAATTCATTCTCTATTCAGATTCTGATAACGATAGTATTCACACTTCACCCCACACCCATTACAGGTGGAGCTTAGGAAGGACCGCTACTTTCAAATGTATATATTGTGTGTTACTCTGCTACCGGGTGATCAGTCTTGCTCTGCTGAATCCTCAGTACACTCTTGTACTTTGATACTGCATGGAATAAAGATTGACCATTTTTATCGAGTTTGGAGAGACATCCTTTTTCCTTACAGTACACAGCAACTTAGTCAATTTAGATGGCATCAAGAGGTTGCATACATCCAGCAGACGCATTTTGCTATGTATGTGGCCATTTTATAAAGACAAGAGCGAAAAAGTACTCTGTGGAAGCATCTGCTAAGATGTGTGAGGCCTACAAAGCATACTTTGGCATGCCTGTTGGTGACCAAGACAAACCATGGGCTCCTCATTTCACATGTGAGCACTGCAAGAAAACTCTTGAAGGTAAGCGGATAAATGATACTCTCTTAAATAGCAGATTTAAATTTTTATTTTGCAAAATTTTTAAATCAGTTAAAGTTTAAAAGAGCTTTAATTAACACCTTTTCACATGTTGTAGTTAAATGTATCAAATATATACAGATATATTTTAGTGTTTGATATATAACAGATTTCAAACTGTGTTAATATCGCACATACCACTAGTCATTAGTGTGAAATAGGCCTAAATCAAATTCTCAATCCAAATTTTATTTTGTTTGCTTATAGGTTGGTACAGGGGAGAGAAGAGAGCCATGCATTTTGCTGTCCCAAGAATTTGGTGTGAACCGACTGATCACTCAACAAATTGCTACTTCTGCATGGTGTACCCTTCCAAACGTCGCACGGGCAAAAATGCAACGCCTGTAACGTATCCTGACATTCCTTCATCTATTGCCCCAGTACCACACTGCCCTGAACTTCCTGTACCAACACCTCCAGACAGAGCAACACCACCTTCAGAAGAAAGCAGCAGGTCAGACACCCAGGAAGATGTTGAAGATCACGATTTCTCTTCATGTGCAGATGAGGAGCGGAAGCCATACTACCCTAACCAAAAAGACCTCAACGATCTGATCAGAGACCTTGGTCTCACCAAGTCCAACGCTGAGCTTCTGACATCAAGGCTCAAGCAATGGAACTTATTAGATGAAAGCGTCCAAGTCACAGGTCAGAGGAAGCGTCACCGAGTTTTTTCCACCTTCTTCAGTCATCAAGACGGACTGTGCTTCTGCAACAATGTGGCCGGTCTAGGTGCTGATGCCACCACTACACATCAAGTTGGGGCTCATAAAACAATTTGTCAGGGCTCTAGATAAGGAGTCGAGAGCTTTCAATTACCTCCAAGAACTTTTCCCTAAGCTGTCTAAAGCAAAGATCAAAGCTGGTGTCTTCGTCGGACCACAAATCAAGAAGATCATAGAGTGCAGTGAATTTCCCAAGAAGCTGAATAGGAAGGAGAGAGCGGCTTGGAACAGTTTTGTCGCAGTGGTTCGCGGCTTCCTAGGCAATCATAAAGATGAAAACTATGTACAACTGGTCCATATTCTGATAAAGAACTATGCTGCAATAGGCTGCAGGATGTCACTCAAAATCCATATCCTTGATGCTCATCTTGATAAGTTCAAAGAGAACATGGCAGCTTATTCAGAGGAGCAAGGCGAGCGCTTCCACCAGGACATTATGAACTTCGAATGCCGTTACAAGGACAATATAACGAGAACATGATGGGCGACTATATTTGGGGATTGATTCGTGAATCTGATTTGCAGTATAGTCGTAAATCTCGGAAAACCACACACTTCTGAACAGTTTTTGGTAATCTGTGTAAATTTGCAATGCCTATAGTGTTCTTAGTCTGACTGTATAAATGAGAAGATGCAAAATCATCTGTTTCTATAATAAAAATTCATAGTTTTCGTTGCCGTGGTCACAAAAGCGAAGTTTATGATGAATGTAAGCAATTTTTAATTTGTTTTAGACATAAGCAATTGGAATATAACATTAAAAAGCTGGGAACAAAACTTGTGTTACATAGTGTTTTCAATTCTATTTAGTGGTAGAATCCACCTCTCCCATATTATAGCCAGAAACACTGTGTCCACTCACTGTCCACTCTATTACACACTCCTACCTTGTCAGTCCACCTTATAGATGTAAAGCCAGAGACGAGAGCTCATCTGCTGCTGCACAGTTTGTGTTGGTCATCCTCTAGCCCTTCATCAGTGGTCACATGACGCTGCCCACAGGACAGTGTTGCCTCGATATTTTTGGTTGGTGGACTATTCTCAGTCCAGCAGTGACACTGAGGTGCTAAAAAACTCCTACGTCCTCCTGCGTCTGATCCACTCAGACCAGCGCAACACACACTAATATACCCACCACCACGTCAGTGTTCCTGCACTGCTGAGAATGATCCACCACACCAATAATACCTGCTCTGTGAGGGTCCATGAGGGTCCTGACCACTGAAGAACAGGGTAAAAGGGGGCTAACAAAGCATGCAGAGAAACAGATGGACTACAGTCTGTAACTGTAGAACTACAAAGTTCACCTATACAGTAAGTGGAGCTGATTAAATGGACAATGAGCATAAAAACAAGGACTGTACTTGACTTTCTTGATTTTAAGGGCACTTGTTGGGCAAAAATGCACCTCAGATATTGTTTTCACTTATATACTTTTCACCCCTCTCTTGTACTCATTAATAGTAATCATGTAGGTATATCGTTTCTGAAGTTGACTCAACAACAACACTAAAAACAAGGCCATTTAAATAAATCTAGAAACCTTTGTATGAGGTTTGAGCATCGTTTGCTTGTCTAGTCAATTATGTTTCTTCCTGTCTCTTTATATGCATATGGCAATTTTCCACACACTGCGCATCGGTTCCCATAGAGACCCAACCTTTCATTGATGAGCTACTGTGTTTTTCCTGGGAACAAATGAGACGGAGCACAAAGGGTAGAGACATTTGTTTTTCTTCGCAGGCTGACATTTGTACTTCTTACAATCCACTCCTACAGTCCAAAGTGAAGAGTAACGTGGAAAACATGACTTCGATCCATAATGAAGTGCTCTGATGGTGCCGTTCTGCAGACTGACCTACTTCAGTGTTTATTCCTTGCGCTCTCCCACTGAGCGCCCATTCAAGCAAACAGTACGGCTGCTTCCCTCTTCGACTTATCTGTCCTCATGCGGCACAGGATTGTGGGCACAGCAGGTGGATGATAAATGACTATTGGAGTGCTCACCATTCCACTTTCAAGAGATATAGCTCATCTGAGCTTTGACTTGGAGCCCCCTCCTTCATCACTTTGACAGAATTCGCATCTCGTTTGCATATTACATAAACATATTACTCAGCATTGAGGATGAGGGTTGGGTTAATGTGGTAGTGCAGCAGTAATGTGGATTGCCATTACATCTGCTGCGGTTTAAATTGGCGCATTTTACATGTTCGTAGTTAGGGTCTAATTACTGAGCAAAGCACTTAAAGTACTGTGCAAAAGTCAAAGACCAGCTTACATTGATTTAATTCCCAGTCAAAATGGCCATTAAGAACAAGTGTTTCCAGAAGTATCATCTGCCTTGACACTCATACGAACTTGAGTGACATCCCATTCTTAATCAATAGGGTTTAATATGATGTCGGCCCACCTTTTGCAGGTATAACAGCTTCAACTCTTCTGGGAAGGCTTTCCACAAGAGTTAGGAGTGTGTTTATGGGAATTTTTGACCATTCTTCCAGAAGCACATTTGTGAGGTCAGACACTGAGGTTGGACGAGAAGGCCTGGCTCACAGTCACTGCTCTAATTAATCTCAAAGGTGTTCTGTTGGGTTGAGGTCAGGACTCTGTGCAGGCCAGTCAAGTTCTTCCGCACCAAACCAGCTCATCCATGTCTTTGGACCTTTCTTTGTGCTCTGGTGTGCAGTCATGTTGGAAGAGGAAGCGGCCGTCCCCAAACTGTTCCCACAAAGTTGGGAGCATTAATTTGTCCAAAATTTCTTGGTGCTGAAGCATTAAGAGTTCCTTTCACTGGAACTAAGGGGCCGAGCCCAACTCCTGAAGAACAAGCCACACCATAATCCGACCTCCACCAAACTTTACACTTGGCACAATACAGTCAGACAAGTACCGTTCTCCTGGCAACCACCAAACCCAGACTCGTCGATTGAATTTCCAGACGGAGAAGCGTGATTGGTCACTCCAGAGAACACGTCTCCACTGCTCCAGAGTCCAGTGGTGGTGCTTTACACTACTGCATTCCATGCTTTGTATAGCGCTTGGAAATGTAAGGATTGGATGCAGCTGCTCAGCCATGGAAACCCATTGCATGAAGCTCTCTACACTGTTCTTGAGCTGATCTGAAGGCCACGTGAAGTTTGGAGGTCTGTAATGATTGATGCTGCAGAAAGTTGAACTCTGCACACTATGCGCCTCAGCATCCGCTGACCCCACTCTGTCATTTTACGAGGCCTACCACTTCCACTTTGTCATAATCCCACTGACAGTTGATTGTGGAATATTTAGCAGTGAGGAAATTTCACGGCTGGACTTGTTGCACAGGTGGCGTCCGATCACGGTACCATGCTGGAATTCACTGAGCTCCTGAGAGCGACCCATTCTTTCACTAATGTTTGTAGAAGCAGTCTGCAGGACTAGGAGCTTGGTTTTATATACCTGTGGACATGGATGTGATTGGAACACCTGAATTCAATGATTTGGATGAGTGAGTGAATACTTTTAGAAATATAATGAATTTCTGAGGAGGTCAGATATAAGATAATCGACTTGCAAAAGGAAGGGAAAAATCTAAAGAAAATAAATGGAAAAAAATACAGGAGTTTCCAAACCTGTAGATTAAGAATCATTAGGTACAGAGAAAATAAGACTTGCCAAGGACCTGATAGACACCAAAACTGTCCCCATCAAATAAACAGTACTTAAAGCTTTCATCTTTGAGAGAAAATCAAGCTGCTTCAGATCTGAAAACATCCACAGCTGTTTCTGTTCATTCCTCCACTGTGAGAAGACGACTCTTCTGCTATTGATCTGAAAGCATGTGTAGCTGCAAGACACTGTTAGAGACTGACAAAAAAAGAAGAAAAATTGCACTAGAACACCAAAATTGGACGTTTGAGGTGTGAAGTAAAGTTTTGTGATTATAGTCAAAGATTTGGGATCTCTGGAGGTAACAGAAGGCAGTATGTTTGCCATAAAAGCAATGACAGATTCTTCAAACGATCAATTTACAGCCATCACTCAAGCATAGTGAAGGATCAGTGCAAGTCTAGGAGTTTATTACAACATCTGGAGCTGGTGAATTGATTTTGATTGAAGGTATCATTCATTCTAATAAGCACAAAGGAAGTGTTCATACATCATGTAATATACTCTGGGTAATAAACAGAATACAGACACAGAAAAACTTAGGCTATGTTCACATTACCATGTTAAAGTGGCACAAATCCAATTTTTTGCCCTAATGTGACTCAGATCTGATGTTTTCAGGGCTGTGTGGAAGCAAATCTGATCTTTTCAAATCCGACCTGAGCCACTTTCATACGTGGTCCTAGATCGGATACGTATCCGATTCGTGGCCATGTAACCTTAATGTGATGCTCAGATCAGAATTCATGTGCTTTTTTTCCACTTGCGTGCGCCACCCTTCATCGTTACCATGGCAACAGCGCCAAACAGATGTTAAAGCCAGTAAACGGTGGAAAAGCAGCTCATCTCACCTTTTTCTCCTTTGTCTGGCTCTAATAATGAAGCTGAGAGCTGATCAGAGTTAATGATCTTCCCAGCGAAGGTTGTTCTGCTCGTTAGTTTGTGCTGATGATGCAGTGATTCAGTCACATGACATTACTGAGTAGGATGAGCACATTAGGGTCATTCCAGGCTGGTTCATCACATTAATGACTGATTTGAATCACTTACCTAAACAAGTCTGAACCATCGAGTCAGAGAGACCAGATTTGAGCAACGAGGCTTGTAATATGAACATAGCTTTAGTAAACAAAGAACCTGCTGGTGTTCTCAGGACATTGTACTGTCCACCCCAGAGCCCAGTCCTCAACATCATTGCATTTGGGATTACTTGGATTTTGAGAAACAGAAAATGTAACCAAATCCAAAATTCCCCCTATGAAAATAATTAAAAAACAGGACTTGTGTACCCTGCCCGGAACAGGGTTACCGGGGCCCCACCCTGGAGCCAGGCCTGGGGGAGGGGCTCGCCAGTGAGCATCTGGTGGCCGGGCATTTACTCATCATGCCTGGCCGGGCCTAGCCCGAAGGAGTTACATGAGTCCTCCCTACCATCGACCCACCACCAATGGGAAGGGCAGTAGTAGGGGTTCGGTGTTTTGTGGATAGGGCAGCGTCCGAAGGCATGGGCCTTGGCGTTCTTATCCTTGGTTGCTGAAACTGGCTTTTGGAACTTGGAATGTTACCTCACTGGCGGGGAAGGAGCCTGAGTTGGTGCGCGAGGTTAAGAGATACCGGCTAGATATAGTCGGGCTCACCTCAACACACAGCTTGGGCTCTGGGTCCAATCTCCTTGAGAGGGGCTGGACTTTATTCTTTTCTCGGGTTGCCCATGGTGAGAGGTGGCGGGCAGGTGTGGGCTTTCTCATAGCCCCTCGACTCGGCGCCTGTATGTTGGGGTTTTCTCCGGTGGACGAGAGGGTAGCTTCCCTACGCCTTCGGGTTGGGGAACGGTGTCACGGTTGGCTCCTCCCACTACTCCATGTGCTCCTTTGTTTTGGTCTTCCATGTGTGTTTTGTTTTGGTTAAAGTCCTGCCCTTTGTTTGGTAACTCCTCCCCTGATTGTTTTGCGTCTGCCTCCTCGCTCTGCGTTACATAAAGACTGGCCTCCACAGGACGCAGCAGGTAAGCGAGACTCCAGCATGTGGTTGTTCCGTTGGGACGAAACTCTGGCTGTTTCTAAGCAGCCCGAGTTCGACATGTCCCAATGCCACCAAGCCGGAGACAGCAAAACCTGAGGGAACACGAGCGTCTCATCGGTCTCGCAAGAAGGCTAAGGACCTTCCCGCTTTGTGTCCAGACGATGAGCGCTCATGCAAGTGCCTTGGGTCCACCCAGCTTGAACCATGCTGCAGGGAGGAGCGACCTGCAGCGCAAGTCGAGGTGAGATGGACGGAGCATTCAAATAACCCGTTCTATGGTACTCGGCTCACTTTCAAACACCACTGCGAGCTGCCAATTGCTCGAGTGAGCCTGGGAGCAGCTGAGTGGGTCCTGTGTCTGTCTGTTCCTCCAGGTTGGAGCCGCTGTCCCCAGCCGGAGCTCCTGATTCCGTGGCCACACCCCGCGGCAAGCCTGATTCCGTGGCCACACCGTGCGGCAAGCCTGATTCCGTGGCCGCACCCTGCGGCAAGCCTGATTCCGTGGCCGCACCCCGCGGCAGGTCTGACGTTTGCCATCGTAGCAGGCCCGCCTGCCCCCATGGATGTCGTAGCAGGCCCACCTGCCCCCGTGGACTTTACTACCCCTTTGTTCCCGCCCATCCCGCCCTCGCCTGTCTCTGTTCTCCGCGGGCCTCCTGTTTCTCCTGTCTCTGTTCATCGTGGTCCTTCTGTGCCTCCCGTGTCTGCTGTTTCTGTTACTTCATGTCTGCCCTGTTTGGTCCCTGGTTTTGTCCTGTTCCCTGTTTCTGTTCCCGTTCCTGTTGTTGTTCCTGTTCTTGTTTCTCCTTTTGTTTCTGTTCCTGTTTCTGTCACGGTGCCTGTTTCTGTGTCTGTGTCTGTTTTGGTGCCTGTTCCCCTGTCGTTTGCGTGGTCTGTTGTTCGTTCTTGTTTTCCTTGTCCTGCTTCTCTGGTCGTCCCTTGTTCGGGGTCGTTTTGTGTTGTGCCTCCTCGTCCTCCCTCTGTTTTTCATCCTCGTTTTGTTTCGTCTGTTCCTATGTCTGGTGTTGTGTCTCTGTCTGTTCCTGTTTCGCGTTCTCCGTCTGTGCCCGTTTCTGCCTCTGTGCCCGTTTCTGCCTCTGTGCCCATTTCTGTGTCTGTGGTTCCTGCTCCGGCTTCTGTCTGTGTGCCTGTTCATGTTCCGTGTTCTCCTGTTTCTGCTTCTGTGTCTGTGCCTGGCTCTGTCTAGTTTGGTTCTGTCCTTGTTTTTGGTCTCTTGTCTGTTTGTTTGGTTTTGTTTTTGTTTGGCGAACTTCAGAGCTGCGCACCTAGGTGGGGGTTAGGGTTAGGGTTAGGGTTAACGGTTGGCTCCTCCCACTACTCCATGTGCTCCTTTGTTTTGGTCTTCCATGTGTGTTTTGTTTTGTTTTAAGTCCTGCCCTTTGTTTGGTAACTCCTCCCCTGATTGTTTTCACCTGACCCTCTTTATCCCTGTGTATTTAAGCCCTGTCTTTGCCACTTGTGTTTGCCGGTCTTTGTTCGATGTATTGGTCTTTGTTCGACATATCGATCTCTGTTGGATGTTTGTATGTTGTATGTTGGTTGTACTCTAGTTTGTCATGTCTGCCCCCCAATCTATCCGTGTTGGCTACATGAACCTGGACTGTTTTGACTATGACCCTGGATTTGCCCCTAATAAATCTCGCTTATCTCACCATATGCATCTGCGTCCTCGTTCCGCGTTACAAACGGGTCCTGACTGTTGTCTGTGCTTAAGCACCAAACAGCAGTTCAGAGTACCCAGCCTTCTTAGAGTCCTTGGGAAGAACGCTTGAAAGTGCTCCTCCTGGAGACTTCAACGCTCACGTGGGCAATGACAGTGTGACCTGGAGGGGTGTTATTGGGAGAAATGGCCTCTCTGATCTGAACCCGAGTGGTGTTCAGTTTTTGGACTTCTGTGCAAACCACAGTTTGTCTATTACGAACACCATGTTTGAACACAAGGATGTCCATAAGTGCACATGGCACCAGGACACTCTAGGCTGCAGTTCAATGATTGACTTTGTAATCGTGTCATCGGACTTGCGGCCATGTGTTTTGGACACTCGGGTAAAGAGAGGAGCTGAGCTGTCAACTGATCACCACCTGGTGGTGAGTTGGATCAGGAAGTGGGGGAAGATGCCAGTCAGACCAAACAAACCCAAACGTATAGTATAGTTCTGCCCTGGTTGTGGAACACTGGACCAACTCTTCACCCTCTCCAGGATCCTAGAGGGCTCATGGGAGTTTGCCCAACCAGTGCACATGTGCTTTGTGGATCTGCAGAAGGCATTCGACTGTGTTCCCCGGGGTATTCTGTGGGAGGTGCTTCGGGAGTACGGGGTACATGGCTCTTTGCTACGAGGGTTCAGGCCCTGTACAAACAAAGCAGGAGCTTGGTTTGCATGGCCGCCAGTAAGTCAGACTCGTTCCCAGTGAGAGTTGGACTCCGTCAGGGCTGCCCTTTGTTCATAATTTTTATGGATAGAATTTCTAGGTGCAGTCGGGGGACAAAAGGTGTCTGGTTTTGTGACCTCAAGGTCACATCACTGCTGTTTGCAGATGATGTGGTCCTATTGGGGACATCAGGCCGTGAACTTCAGCTTTCGCTGGATCGGTTTGCAGCTGAGTGTGAAGCGGCCGGGATGAGAATCAGTACCTCTAAATCCGCGACCATGGTTCTCAGGCGGAAAAGGGTGGAGAGCCCTCTCTGGGTCGGGGATAAGCTCTTGCCTCAAGTGGAGGAGTTTAAGAATCATGGGGTCTTGTTCATGAGTGATGGTACAAGGAAACGGGAGATTGACAGGCGGATTGGTTCTGGGTCAGCAGTGATGTGGGCTCTTTACCGGTCTGTTGTGGTAAAGAAAGAGCTGAGCCACAAGGCAAAGCTCTCGATTTACCGGTCGATCTACGTTCCCACCCTCACCTATGGACATGAGCTTTGGGTAATAACCAAAAGAATAAGATCGTGAATACAAGCGGCCGAAATGAGTTTCCTCTGCAGGGTGTCTCATTGCTTAGGATGCTGCCCCCGCGACCCGAACCCCGGAGAAGCGAAAGATGATGGATGGAGAAAATGTAACCAACTTCTAAGACTAAAGTTCGAAATACTGTTACTGAAATACTGGAAAAAAGTTCACATTTTAAACTGTCAGTTGGTACTTTATATGTATTTAATGAATGTATTTGTGAAATAAAAAATATTCTTACCATTTATGCCATGTTTTTATCATTTCTTGGCATCAAAACAAAAACAAAGCAGGCTTACCAAATTCCAAATCAAATGCAAATATAATTTATTCTGATATGACTATGTAATTAGCTATCTAATTATGTAATTACCTTTGAGTAGTATTCAAAAAGGGCAGTAAAACTCTCAACATTTATCTGATGTTACTCTCTGGAAAGACTTCAGATGCCAGATTTTCAGTGGCAACAAAAATTATAATACTGTCAATAGCAGCCTTCATTTTGACTCAGTGGCTATTTTACAGGTGAGATCTAAACTATGTATCACAATCTCAATGTCAGCTGAAAGGAGGGCTCTTTCTGGTGACCACCATATGCTTGGACAGCTGGCTGATCTGAACCCACAGGGAGTCAGGGGCAGGCCTCTCAGCCAGAATGGCCTGGCCTAGGAGGCTGGACATGGTCCAGGATAAAGAAATAAAACATGTTTTTGACAAACTTTATTGGTGCCACTTTGGTCGCCTACATTTAAAGTAAACTTCAAATGGACTTAAAAGGACAGGCTGCCATCCAATCCAAGCATGTATGTCATTTTGCAATATATATTGCAGTGGAAGTCTATGGGGACAACCATCTCATATGAAAATGTGATGTATGGCTATATTGAAAGATATTTGATTTACAATCTTAATATATTGATAATACATTGTAATGTATTACATTATCTTTGGGTAGCAAGTTTAGACCTACGGAGCCATTTGCAAAGGTTTGAGAGCCACATCTACAAAGTTCAATTTCTGCACCTTTTTAATGCATAATTACTGTTTGTTTGTTAATTTTATCACAATGGGGAAAAATAAACATAAAATGTGGTCTGTGCAAATGTTAGGGCACATTTTTTTTGTGTTATTTTATTTTTTCCAATATCCTAGTTGCCAAATAAATATAAATTGGGTGCTAGAATTGGCAGAAAATGGTATATTTAGGTTTATCATTTAACTGTAGGGCTTCAAACTTCTGCATATGACTACATATGTCAGTGTGAAAAGTTGGTGCTCAGACTATTGATGATTCCTATGCCAAGTTAGTCCAGTGAACAATGTGTCTTAAACAATTGTGAGGTTTCCACCAATTTGACAAACAGAACCTTTAAATCAAAGTATTTTGACTCTCGGCTCACAAACTTGAAAAGCTAGTTTCTAGCTAGTAGCTAGAAATTAACCTATCGATACTCTGCTCACCTCCTTTGAACTGGTTAGAAGGAAAAAAACAAATAACCAGAAATTATTTTTGTTCCCACCAAAATATCAATGTAGTCAATGCTGAATTATTCTGGGATAGAAACATCAATTTGAAATTTCTTTTATTGGTTAACCTCTTAACACTAGAATGACTAAAGCTATGAAAGAGAGTACTAAAGCTGTTTGCAAGGGAAAGCAGCCCCCATGTAGCCCACTCCCCTGCTGTTTAGCAATTTACGCCTATTGTCTTGGTAATGTAAGAGCAAAAATTTGCAACTATTCCAATAATTGTTAAGTTTGAATAGCTGTGAAAGTTTTAGTCTTTTAGCAAGTTATTGGTGTGACAAATGTGAAGGGGGTGGGGTTAAGAAAAGGAGGAGAGGGTGTGTAGAGGAAGCAGTCGAGAGATGTTATGGTTTTTCTCAGACCTGCAGCACTGAGTAGCTGAAGCTGTTGTGTTTTTTTTTCATTAAAAGTGGCTCCCACTGAACTCAAATACCGGGTCCTTCACTCTTCTTTGTTTCCTCATCCTCGCTACCTATTGCCGACCGAACTAACCCTCAGCCCTGAGTCTCGGTAAAACCGTGAAGAAGCGAACTCTTAAGTTTTACAGTAATGATAAGGAATGCGTTGGAAGCACCAACCATCCCATGTCCACAGAAAGCTCCTACAGCTCCCAAAGCACCTAACGTGACACAACTTGAAGGTGAACTTGAAGTTACAACCCGAGTGTATATGTTTCCGATCCTACAGCACAACGGAAAATTTGTAGAATCGTGTTTCAAAAGTTCTAATTCAAGGGTGCGTAGTAGCGACGGACAGAGCAGTGGCGATTTTTCTAAGACTGCAAGGGAAACATTAAATGGTCAAATATGTACAGTTGTGTTAACATTTCATTGACTACAAAAGCATCAGAACACGTTAATCTCGAAGATGAGTTAGTTCAGAATCAACTACTTATCACATAGCGTCAATGTACTTTCCCGTAGAAGTTGAGCGTCTATTCACTTCAACGGGACTGCATGGGACGTTTTTTTTCATTGCTTCGAAACTTGCCGGTCTGAGCGTCTCTGGGGGTGAATGGAGCTGTGGTTGGGCAGGTCTGGACGCGGAGCTTCTGCAAGATGATTGGAGGATAAGTCGAAAGGCTGAATCCTGTTTTGATTGACAGCTATTTTGACCTCTTCACGTCGAAAGGCAAACTGCAACCCATTTCTTGGGGTTTGCTTGGTGAAATTTCTTGTGCATTTCCACTGTTCATATCATAGAATTTCCTTGTTTCAGTTTAACATAATTTCAACATTTCCTTGTTGGAGTTAGTTCGTTCAGTCAGTCGTTCACACTAGCCCGCTAGCAAGGTTCACACGATGGCAGACAATGTGAATACTGTTGACCTGATTTTGGCAAATGTAGAAGTACTGTATAACTGTGTCCAAATATATATATATATATATATATATATATATATATATATATATATATATATATATATATATATATATATATATATATATATATAATGATAAAACAAATACAAATACGGTGCAAAACATTTTATTTTTAATTTACTGTAGAAAATCAAATATACTGTTGATAATGATATGGAGATATTACACTAACAACAATCAGTATATTATATATTTATATATTTACAGACATAGGGAGAGAAAGACAGATGTTACTAGTAGTACTAGTAGGCTTTCTGGATGCACCACAGAGCTGCTGCCTCAGTACTTCTCTGTGAATTAACATAATAAAAGTTGACTTATGGTCCTGCTAATTGCTGGCAAGAAGGAGGGGTGATGTCCTGAAATCTCAGTCATGCTAGTATTAAATGACCAGGGCCCACTGGCAAACCCAATATTCTATAACCAGCTTCTATAACCTAAGAACAGCTCAGTCAGTTTGCACTGAAGTCCCTGTAGTTACTGAATAATATGCCTTAGTGTGTAATAAACCTGGGATTTTTTGGGGTAGTAATGTGTTTTTTGTTGTTGTTATCAGTGAAGACCACTAGGCTTAACCTCAATGTTTTTGGATCAGGATCAGTTGAATTTCATTTAATATTCTTTTACAAGACTTAAATGCCATATATGGGGTATTTTTGAGCCTAGACTGCAGGTGAGAGTACAATCTCTACAGAGTAGTTCTGAATATCACCTGTGCTTTTTTTTAAATACTTGATCAGCTAACATATCCATGCTTTCATAAATAGGAAATTTGACTATATACATTGTGTAATGTTGCAGTTGAACTTATTGTGATCATGACAACCTCTACTATGTTATTATTTGCCTGTACAGCAGCTGGAATATGAGTTGGTTGAAGGTGCAAAGTGGCTTTATTTGGAGATGTCCAACACTCATCGTCACTGCAGGCTGGGATCTAAACATAAGCAGGCAACATAAGAGACAAATCCACAGTCAAGATTCAGGAAGACAAGCAGGGCTTAAACACAGGAACAAGCAAAGGGAAACTGGCTAGGACTCAGGTTGGCAACACACAGGCTTTGCAACAAACGGGTCAGGCTAAGAGGCATATATGAGTCTTAAAATGTCCATGAAATGAGTAGCGGAGTCAGACAGGGTCCAGGTAGACGGCTCCCTACAGAGGGGAGGCTTCATGACCACGCCTGAGGCAGGTTGATCAACTTGGACAGCAGAGATGGAAACTTATTTTATTATTATACAACAGTTAGTTTCAGCCACGAGAGCTGATTGGTTGAGAGATGTTCTAACTGTGCTGTTTTCACCATAACATCACGTTTTTTCACACACTATCACTCCGCTGAGATGCTGTTGCTAAGCAACAACTATAACAGCTGTAGGATACCAAGCCATTTGATCGATTTTACTTCTTACTTTGCCACAAACAGAAAATGGACACTTTTAAGATCACATCTGACCAACAGCCGATTTGGTCCAACTCTAAAGACGACACTAAATTCCCAAACTGTCGTCACCACTGAGCAGCTTTTCAGTTGGCCGCTGTGACAGAAAAGAGCTAAACAACCTGGAATCAGCCAGAAATGAACCCAATACCATTCACCAAACTAAACTAAAGTAAGATGCTTTACAGACTGGCTGGAACAAAACAACATTAATACTGATCTGGAAAAAACTGACCAAACTGAGCTGAACTTGATATTGCAGCAGTTTTATGACTCAGTCTGATTTGGTCCAACTCTGAAGATCAGACAACATTTGACAAATGGTATTAGGTTAATTTCTGGCTGATTCCAGGTTGTTTAGGTGTTCTGTCACAGCTGCCCACCGAAAAGCTGCTCAGTTTTAATGAGTTTTATTTATTTATTTTTTTAAGTGTACATTGATTTGCATAATGTCAGTTTAACTTACAAGAGCAACTTTTCAACACAGCACTGCTGTGCAAATTCCCACTGGATCTGAAGCCACAATGATACATTCTGGTGTTCTGCCGGAGTATTTGAAGCACATATCTAACAGAGTGCGTCAGGCACATTAGTGCACAAACAAGCTACTGATTGCAGAGGAGGGGTAAAAAAGCAGGAAAAATGGAGAGAGAGAGGGAAAAAACTTGGCTTCTCACAGGGGAGTCATTCCCAGGGCAGGCAGCTATTGGCGGAGTAAATCAAACTCAATGTCAGCTCAGGGATAGATGGTTCCGAATAACAAAGACAGCAGCTCCTCAGCAGCACAGAGCACACTGTCTGATAAGCTAGTGTTCAGATGATGAAGATGGGCTAATTTTGCTAATCCAAAGTCCTTTTGCAAGAATGAAATGGGTAAATTTAATCACATTACTTCTATGTTACCCTGAGTAACCAGAACAAATCTGTGCCAACCGAAATGTACAAGAGAAAACTCAGTTTTGCCAAAAGTGTTGTCTCGTCTTCCTTCACATGCATATGAAATTTTATTTAATATGATGCTGGCCCACCCTTTGCAGCTATAACAGCTTTAACACTTCTGGGAAGGCTTTCCACAAGGGTTAGGAGTGTGTTTATGGGAATTTTGACCATTCTTCCAGAATTTGTGAGGTCAGAAGGCCTGGCTCACAGTCTCTACTCCAATTTATCCCAAAGGTGTTCTATTGGGCTGTAGGTCAGGACTCTGTGCAGGCCAGTCAAGTTCTTCCACACTAAACTCGCTCATCCATGTCTTTATGGACCTTGCTTTGTGCACTGGTGCGCAGTCATTTTGGAACAGGGGCCGTCCCCAAACTGTTCCCACAAAGTTGGGAGCATGAAATTGTCCAGAATCTCTTGGTGCTGAAGGATTAAGAGTTTGTTTCACTGGAACTAAGGGGCCGAGCCCAACTCCTGAAAAACAACCCCACTCCATAATCCCCCCTCCACCAAACTTTACACTTGGCACAATGCAATCAGACAAGTACCGTTCTCCTGGCAACTGTCAAACCCAGACTCATCCATCGGACTGCCAGATGGCAAAGTGTGATTCGTCACTCCAGAGAACACGTGTCTACTACTTCACTGAGTCTAGTGGTGACGCTTTACACCACTGCATTTCACGCTTTTCATTGCGCTTGGTGATGTAAGGCTTGGATGCAGCTGCTTGGCCATGGAAACCCATTCCATGAAGCTCTCTACGCTGCGTTGAGCTGATCTGAAGGCCACATGAAGTTTGGAGGTCTGTAGTGAGTGACTGACTCTGCAGAAAGTTGGTGACCTCTGCACACTCTGTGCACTATATATATATATATATATATATATATATATATATATATATATATATATATATATATATATATATATATATATATATATATATATATATATATATAGTGCACAGAGTGAAACTATATATATATATATATATATATATATATATATATGCAAAAAATGTAAACTCCATATTTCATTGAAAATACTACAAAAGACAACACAACAAGACTCATGTTGAAACTGAGAAATTTGATTTTGAATTTGATGCCAAAACACGTTCCAAAAACATAAACACACTCCTAACCTTTGTGGAAAGCCTTCCCAGAAGAGTTGAGTCTTATAGCTGCAAAGGGTGGGCCGACATCATATTAAACCCTATGGATTAAGAAAGGAATGTCATGTCAAAGAAAGTTCATATGCGTGTGAAGGCAGACAAGCCAATACTTCTGGCAATAGATTGTGTGTGTCTGTGTGTATATATGGCTTGTGATGAAGTTAGCAATGTCCAAAATATTGTATCCACATGTTTTGAATGCAGAGTAGAGGGTTTTTGCAATCTGCTGATGGTTAATAAGGACCGTGACCAAGACAGAATCTCATTGACCTTCTGGCAGGTATAAAATGAGTCAGGTAATATGTCTGTTGGTGTTAAATGCAACTGTTCAAAAGTAATGATATTTTCTGTCAGGAAGGAGCTGGCACTTCATAATTCCTCTTCATATAATCCATGGATAAAGATCCACAGTGTATTCCGGAGTTTGTGTGTCAATTTTAGATAAGAGCATAAGTGACCGTCACCCCCATGCAGTTTAATTAGATTCCTTCTGGAGGCTCAATCAAGGCACTTCACTCTCATTACTTTTCGCGAAGCCATTGTGGTTTATCTCATGCAGATCTCATAGCTCTCTGCATTCTATATTATATGTGAAATTAATTTGCCTACCTTGTGATTTCAATAAGACATCGTTTCACATTATCTGAGAGATGTCCTCAATTATCAGAGATATCAGGATATAATTCTTCTTTCTGTTTCCCGCAAAGACCTGCAAGCATTACAGTTTTCTCAGATATGTTGACTGTATCTAAGGCATAAGATATTCTATCCAACTGAATATTACTTCATTTTTTACAGAACAAGAGGTCATGGTCATATTGAATGCCATGCAGAACTCGAAGACCATGCTTTATTTGTTCATTTACAAGATATGTTTTCCAGGAGATGTTCCTGAAGAGATTACATCAATCAAAGAAAAATAATTGGAAAAATAACAGGAGTCTCCAAACCTAGTTGGAAAAAAATGTTAAAAGATATAGAGAACATGATACTCCTAACAACTATGCAAGACCTGGTAGACCCCCCAAAATCATTCCAGGCTGATAAATAGAACTTTAGTCTTTGAGAAACAGGAGAAAAAATCAAGCTCCACTCTTGCATCATATCTGAAAACACCCTGGTTGTTTCTTCCCATCCTTCCACTGTGAGAAGACAAACCAACTCTATGGGTCTGAAAGGATGTGCAGCTGTTAAGAAACTGTTACTGAGAAAAGTAAATGGACAAAAAAAAGAAAAGAAATGTATAAATAAATCAAAGAAGGTGCTGGTGTTCTCAGAACAATGGACTGACCAACCCAGAGTCCAGACCTCAACACCACTGAATGTGTTTGGATTACTTGGATTGTGAAAAGGACTGACTGAAATCCCTGCAGATTTCTATGAAGAACTGAAAGCAAGTCTTCTATAAAATTAATGGACATTATATACACTGAATAATGAAAAAGTCTGGTATCATATTTAGTTGTTAAGGCTTCTGTGTAATTTCTTGTTAAATGTATATTTTCTGGTTTCTTGATGCTAAAGTTGGACTAATATATACTTTACAGGCATTGTGACTGGAAATTACAAATCCAATTCCTAAAAGTTGGGGAAGTATATAAAATGCAAATAAAGAAAGCAGTGATTTGAAAATATTCTTTGATCTGTATTCAAATGAAAGCAGTACACGATATGTAATGTTTCACCAATTTATCAAGTATTTTGTTTTATTGTACATGTACACTCATTCTGAGATTGATTTTCAAAATGTTGGGACGGGGACAGTAGTAACATTGTTAAATGTTCATGAACACCATGATTGAGTATAAAAGAAGCATCCAGAAAAAGCCTAGTCCTTTATAAGCCAGGATGGTTCAGGTTCATAAACAATTTCATCAGAAAATAGTCTAACTGTTTGAGCACAACATTCTTCAGTGTTTGTTTATAAAAATTTTAGATGTTGCACCGTCTATGGGGCAAATCATCATCAAAAGATTTGGATAATCTGAACAAATTTCTGTGTGTAAAAGTATGGCCACAAACCACTGAATGCCTGTGACTTTTGATTCCTCAGACTGAACTGCATTAAAAACCAGCTTGCTTCTATGATGAACATCATCGCATGGGCTCAGGGATACTTTGACAAACCACTGACAATGAACACAAAGGCTTGAGTCGTATGCTCTGGGCGAAAGAAGTAAAAAATTCAGATTGTTACCAGCACCTGTCATGGTATTAAGGTGTATTAGTTGCCATGGTATGGGTAGCTTGCACATCTGTGAAAGCATAGCAACAGCATGGCTGCATAATCAGAGAGTGAGGGTGCTAGACTGACCTGCCTGTCTCCTATTAAAGCACAGTGATTTGTGAAATGCACCACGATAGAGGCCCCACACAGGTGCATAACTGAAGATTTGCACAAGAGAAGAATGGCAAAAAATTCTGCTTCCAAATCAGTTTGTGTCGTCGTCATCACCACCACCATCATCATCATCAGCTTAGTCCAGATTGGGTCGCGGTAGCAATTGGGAGAGCAGAGAATCCCAGACGACCCTGTCCCCCACAACTTTTTGTCCTCAGTTTGTATTTGTGTCCTCAGTCCCCAAATGTTTATTAAATGTTGTGTAAAGGAAAAGTGATGTAACACAGTGGTAAACATGCTCCTGTCCCAACTTTTTTGGACCATGTTGCAGGCATCAAATTTGGAATGAACATACATTTACAGTAAAATCAATGAAGACTGTAAGGTAAAACATCAAATATTGTTTTGTACCATGCTCAGTTTAATGCAGTTCCTGAAAAGCCAGGGGAAAAGTCATACGAAGACATGGTGTGTCTTGCAAGAACATTTTTCTTCCAAACCAATTGTTATTGCGGAAAGATTTCACTTTCATAAACGAAATCAACATGAGGGCGAATACAATACATTACAGTCAACTCTCAGAACACTGTGAATTAGGCATACACTTGCAGGATGCATTGTGAGACAGGCTCGTTTGCGGACTCAATACAGAAAAGACTGTTGAATCGGCGCTCACTTTCCAGAAGGCAGTAGAGATAGCCATGCTATGGAGCCCATAGCACGAGAGACGCATCAGCTAAGCAAGGCACTAAAGGTGCATGCAATGTCAGTGAATAATCAGCACTGCAACAAGTGTGTGCGCTGTGGAAAAAACAATCATAAAGAAGCGGATTGTTATTACAAGAAACTGAAATGCCACAACTGTGGTAAGAAAGGTCACATATCACAAAAGTCTGCAGAAACAAAGAGACTGTAAATAATGAAAAGACAGTGAAACCTAAAGTCAAACATAAGAACAGAGTGCACCACATGGAGGCAAAAGAGGGGTCCAGTAGTGATGGTAGCACAACAGATTCAGAACTAAGTTTGCATACGGTTGCTCAGAAGGGAAATTTGTCACACATATGTGTTAAACCAAAAATTAAAGGACAGATGATTGAAATGGAATTAGACACAGGTGCGGCAGTTAGTCTGATTTTAAGAGAATTGTATGATACTCAGTTTTGCAACTTGCCTTTGCGCCAAACAAGTATAATGTTGAAGACATACACTGGTGAGATGATTTCACCAGAAGGAGTCATCATGGTCTCTGTTAAAATGAATAAGCAGAGGGCTAAGTTGCCACTGTATGTGGTCGAAGGGACTTCACCCCCATTTTTCGGTCGGGAATGGCTGCGAAAAATATAGATTGACTGGCAGGAAATTAAGATGACCCGTGAACATACGCTGGAGGAAGTACTACAAAGGCACAGTGAGGTTTTTTAAAAAGAGAGAGGCATTGAAAAACCAGCCATTAGGTGTGTACTTTGTGTACTTCTGGTGCGGGCCCAAGCCAGGATAAATGGTGAGGGTTGCGTCAGGAAGGGCATCCGGCGTAAAAATGGTGGCAAAACTATCATGCGGATCACAAATATGATTGCCATACCGGATCGGTCGAGGCCCGGGTTAACAATAACCGCCTCCGGTGCTGTTGACCAGCAGGATGCCGGTGGAAATTGGACTACTGTAGGTCGAAGACCATCAGAGATGAGAGAAGGTGGGTTAGACTGCAGCGAGAGAGAAGGAAAGGCAGGAGTGTGGAGGTTAGAGTAGGGACTCTGAACATAGGGACAATGACTGGTAAAGGCAGAGAGCTTGCAGACATGATGGAGAGAAGGAAGGTAGATATTCTGTGTGTCCAAGTGACCAGATGGAAAGGAAGCAAGGCCAGGAACATTGGAAGTGGATTCAAACTGTTCTATTATGGTGTAGAGAGGAAGAGAAATGGAGTAGGGATAATCCTAATGGAACAGCTTGGGAAAAGTGTTCTGGATGTAAAAAGAGTGTCAGACAGGATCATGAGCCTGAAGTTGGAGGTTGATGGTGTGATTTTGAAAGTAGGTCAGTTCATATGCACCACAGATTGGTTGTCAGTTAGAGGAGAAAGAGGAATTTTGGAGTAAGATGGATGAAGTGGTAGATGGTGTCCCTAGAGAGGAGAGATTGGTGATTGGTGCAGACTTCAATGGACATGTTGGTAAAGGGAACAGAGGGGATGAAGAGGTGCTGGGTATGTATGGTGTGAAAGACAGAGTGCAGAAGGTCAGATGGTTGTAGATTTTGCAAAGAGAATGGAAATGGCTGTGGTGAACACGTATTTTCAGAAGAGGGAAGAACACAGGGTGACATACAAGAGTGGAGGGAGGTGCACACAGGTGGATTATATCCTTAGCAGGAGATGCCACCTAAAGGAGATTGGAGATTGTAAAGTGGTGCCAGGGGAAAGTGTAGCAAGGCAGCATAGGGTGGTTGTCTGTAGAATGAGGTTAGAAACAAAGAAGAGGAAGAGAGTGAAGCTAGAGCCAAAGATTAGATAGTGGAAGCTGAAGGAGGAGGATGGTTGCAGGCAGTTCAGGGAAAAATTGCAACAGGCCCTTGGGGGCAGTGAGGAGCTACCTGAGGACTGGGAAACTACAGCTAAGGTGGTGAGAGAAACTGGCAAAAATGTGTTGGGTGTTTCGTCTGGTCAGAGGAAAGAAGACAAGGAAAGTTGGTAGTGGAATGAAGAGTATCCAGAAGTCCAGAAGAGTATTTAGAAGAAGAAGGCAGCTAAGAAAAAGTGGGATAACCAGAGAGATGAAGGAAGTAGGCAGAAGTACTGTGAGGCTAGTCGCATAGCAAAACGAATGGTGTCAAAGGCAAAGGCTCAGGCCTATGATGAGCTGTATGAGAGGCTGGACAGTAAAGAAGGAGTAAAGGACTTGTATCGCTTGGCTAAACAGAGAGATAGAGCTGGAAAACATGTACAGCAGGTTAGGCTGATAAAGGATAGAGAGGGAAATGTACTAGTGAGTGAACAGAGAGTGTTGAGTAGATGGAAGGAGTACTTTGAAGAACTAATGAATGAGGAAAACGAGAGAGAGAGGAGGACAACGGGGGGAGAGATAGTGGATCAGGAAGTGCAGAGAATTAGTAAGGTGGAAGTGAGGGCAGCTTTAAAAAGGATGAAGAATGGAAAGGCAGTTGGTCCAGATGACATACCTGTGGAGGTATGGAGATGTTTAGGAGAGAAGGCAGTGGACTTTTTAACCAGGTTATTTAACAAAATCCTGGAGAGTGAGAGGATGCCTGATGAGTGGAGAAGCAGTGTATTGGTCCCCATTTTTAAGAACAAGGGTGATGTGCAGAGCTGCAGTAACTACAGAGGTATACATTTGATGAGCCACACCATGAAGGTATGGGAAAGAGTTATTGAAGCAAGGCTAAAGTTAGAGGTCCAGATCAGTGAGCAGCAGTTTGGTTTCATGCCCAGAAATCATACCCACCACTGATGCAATTTTTACATTGAGAGTGTTGGTAGAAAAGTACAGAGAAGGTCAGAAGGAGCTACATTGTGTCTTTGTGGATCTAGAGAAGGCATATGATAGGGTGCCAAGACAGGAACTGTGGTACTGTATGAGGAAGTCAGGTGTAGCTGAAAAGTATGTTAGGGTGGTGCAGGACATGGATGAGGATAGTGAGACAGTGGTGAGGTGTGCAGTTGGAGTGACAAATGGTTTCAAGGTGAAGGTAGGGTTACATCAGGGATCAGCTTTGAGCCCCTTCTTGTTTGCAATGGTGATGGACAGGTTCACAGATGAGGTCAGGCAGGAGGCTCCATGGACCATGATGTTTGCAGATGACATTGTAATCTGTGGTGAGAGTAGAGAGCAGGTGGAAGAGAATCTGGAGAGGTGGAGGTTTGCACTGGAGAGGAGAGGAATGAAGGTCAGTAGAGATAAGACGGAATACATGTGTGTGAAAGAAAGAGAGGCAGATGGAAAGGTGAAGATGCAAGGAGTAGAGGTCGTAAAGGTGGAATATCTTGGGTCAATCATCCAGAGCAATGGACAGTGTAGAAAAGAGGTGAAGAAGAGGGTGCAGGCAGGATGGAGTGGGTGGAGACGGATGTCAGGGCTGATGTGTGACAGAAGGATAGCAGCAAGAGTTAAAGGGAAGGTTTACAAGACAGTAGTGCGTTCTGCTATGATGTATGGTTTGGAGACTGTGGCTCTGTCTAAAAGACAGGAGGCTGAGCTGGAGGTGGCAGAGATGAAGATGCTGAGATTTTCGTTGTGAGTGACAAGGCTGGACAAGATTAGAAATGAGCAGATCAGAGGGACAGTGAAGGTGGAGCAGTTTGGAGATAAAGCCAGAGAGGCCAAGTTGAGATGGATTGGACCTGTGTTGAGGAGGAATAGTGGATATATTAGGCAAAGAATGTTGGAGATGGAGCTGCCGGGTAGAAGGAGAAGAGGTAGACCTCAGAGAAGATTTATGGATGTAGTGAAGGTGGACATGGAGATGGTTGGTATGAAAGTAGAGGAGGCAATGGATAAGGCAAGATGGAGGCAGATGATCAGCTGTGGCGACCCCTACAGGGAGCAGCCAAAAGAAGAAGAAAAGAAGACTCTGAGAGGCATTGAAGCTGCCATAGCCCTGAAACTGGATCATCAACCACGCTTCTGTCAAGCAAGAGTCGTTCCCTATGCTCTCATGCCAAAGGTGGAAGCTGAGATTGACCGACTCTGCGAAGAGGGTATCATATTGCCCGTCAAGTTTAGCAAGTGGGCAAAGCTCATTGTGCTCATTGTTAAAAAGAATTGAGATGTGAGGATTTGTGGCAATTTGAAAGTGACAATCAACCCCGCTCTGTGTGTAGAGAAATATCCAATTCCATGCACTGAGGATTTATTCACATCTCTCTCAGGAGGCCAACATTTCAGCAAGCTGGACTTATAACATGCATATTTGCAAATGGCTGTTGAAGAAAAATCGAGGAAATACCTCACAATAACTACGTCCAAAGGTCTGTTTTGTTATAACAGGCTTGCTTTTGGGATTACATCATCACCAGCTATTTTCCAGTGAGCCATGGACCAAGTCCTCAAGGGTCTTCCAAAAATTCACTGCTACCTGGACGACATTCTAATTACTGGCCAAGTCCATGTCCAACACTGGAAGAACTTGGTCGCAGTTCTTGGGGGCTTGGAATAATTCAGCTTGCGTGTAGAGAAAGAAAAATGTTAATTTTTCAAGGATTCGTTGGAATACTTGGGCCATGCCATCGATGGCCATGGTCTACACAAATCTCCTGAAAAAGTCTGGGCAATTGTGGAGGCTCCTGCACTGACTGACGTGAGCCAGCTTTGCTCGTTTTTAGGGATTGTTAAATTATTACAGCAGATTCATTCCAAATTTGTCGTCTATCCTTAGCCTGCTGAATGCTCTTCTTTGTAAAGGAAAGCAGTGGCAATGGACGCCAGAATATGCAACAGCTTTTAAAGACTCTCAAAGTGTGTTGATCCGCAGCTCCCCATCCGGCTGGCGTGTGACACATCCTCCTATGGAGTAGGTAGCATCATTTCACACATCCTTCCAAATGGACAAGAGAAGCCCGTAGCCTTTGTGTCAAGGACTCTGAATAAAGCAGAATGGAATTTCGCTCAAATTGAGCGTGAATCTCTCGGCATCATCTTTGGAGTTTGTAAATTCCACCATACCTGTATGGCAGGAAGTTTACACTCCTTATAGACCATCGTCCACCAACCACAATTCTGAGTCCTAGCAAAGCCATACCATCTATGGCAGCCACTAGAATGCAGCAGTGAGCTCTTTTGTTAGCTGTACAAAATTACACCATACAGTACAGAAAGGCATCACATCATGGCAATGATCTGTCACGTCTGCCAATCCCCACATCTCCAAAGGAGAAAAGTAGTGCAGTGTACAGTTTTCACATTGGACAATTGGAGGCCTTACCTGTGAAATGCAAAGAAATCTGCAGAGAGAACAGGGCAGATCATGTTCTTGCCCAAGTAGTTGAAATGGTATCCACAGGTCATTTTCCAAGGATCCAGGATGGAGATAGCACACTGACACCATTCATCAGCAGGAAGAATGAACTGACACTCCAGCAAGGGTGCCTTATGTGGGGTATTCACTTTGTCAGTCCTCCAAAACTGAGGCCCAGAGTTTTGTCTGGACTACTCACAGAAAATCCGGGTGTTGTGAAAATGAAGGCTGTTACTAGCAGTTACATGTGGTGGCCAGGAATTGATGCTCAAATTGAGCAAGTCTCAAAGACCTGTCTATCCTGTTAGCTCACAAAGAAAGCACCAGGACCATCACTTCTACATCCATGGGCCTGGCCTGGGTCTCCATGACAGAGGATCCATGTCGATTTTCCGGTCCTTTCCAAGGCCATATGTTTATGTTAGTGGTAGATGCACACTCTAAATGGCTGGAAGTGCACCTCATGAGTTCCACCATAGCTTCTAAGATGATACAGGTGTTGAGAGGGCTGTTCAGTCACTATGGGCTCCCTGAAGTCTTAGTAAGTGAACACAGTTCACTTCAAGCGAGTTCGAGACAATTATGAAAAGCAACGGAGTGAAGCACATCTGCTCTGCACCATTTCGTCCATCTACAAATGGCCTTGCAGAATGTTTTGTGCAAACATTCAAACATTCGCTGAAAAGTTCCACAGGAACAGCTTCAATTCCACACTTGCTGGATGCATTCTTACTAATGTATCACAATACTCCGCACTCCACAACCAAGGAGACACCATCCATGCTCTTTATGCATTGCAAGTTATGTTCTTGACCTGCTGAAGCCGAACATCACATCAGAAGTGGAAAAAGCTCAAGAGGCACAGTGTACTTGTCAAGAGTTTCATGCAAAGGCCAGGTCTTTCAAGGTTGGTGACAAAGTGTTAGTTCGGGATTATGGGAGAGAAGTGGACACTGGGAGTAGTGTCAGACGAGACCAGTCCTGTGTCGTACACAGTCAACATTGGATCATCAGAACACTGGAGACACCATGCTGACCAGATGTTGGCCAGACATGCTGAGTTGAATGCTGCAGCCAACAGAGAACCAGCATCTTCTCACGCTCCAGCAGAACTACCTGTGTTGGAGAACACTGCTCCCAAACCTGCTACATATCCTTCTCTGGTGCCCGTGAGTGTGTCATCACTACAAGTAACCATTAGAGGAAACCAACACACAACCAGAAGAGACTATTAAGCGATACCCATCCAGAGTTATCAAACCACCTGTTTGTTACAGCCTTTAAAGGTGTTAAGCATGGTGGAGACAGTTTCTGTTTGGGCACATTGAATGAGAGACTGTCAAATTTTATTGTTGTTAGTTTAAGGAGTCATGTCTCAGGAATAAGGGCAGAATAAACCCTTGACTGACTCAGGGGTTTGGGACAGTCTATTCCCAACCTCAAGTTGGTGGGATGGAGATGTGATGTATGTGTTCTGCATTGACTACACCAACATATGTCATCCGTACCACTAGTTGGCATTGCGCTGCCCCTCATTACAGTGATTGCCTGTATGCAAAAATGAATTCAGATACCTTAGTAAACGAGTATAGTTCTCATAGTGAAAAACGTGTCAGGGTATGACTCATTGAAAGGTTATCTAAAGAAACCCACTACATAACACATACTGTCCCAACTTTTTTTGGAATTGAGTTTGTAAGTAATGAAATGTGGTCTTTGACTTTTTCATGGTACTGCACCATGTTGGGATAATTTGTCAAGTTTAAGGTTCTGTGTAGAGCCGTTTCTTGCTATCAGTGGCATAAGCAGTAATTTTGGGGCCCTTAGGCCACAAATATTATGTTGTTGTTGTTGTTGTTGTCGCTGCTGCTATTTCATAGACAACTAGACATTTTCTAGACATTGTCTATTTTTGTAGTTAATTATTGTTTTGTTGTGCTTACCTGAGCATCTATTAAAGCTTTTTACCCTGTTTAAAATCTGTCACACACCTGCCAAAATAAAAAAGTAGTACATCCATTCTAAACATGCCTATTTGTCTACTATAGTCTTACTGCAGTAGTCCTCAAAGTGATATTTTTCTGGTTTAAAGACTAGGAAACTTTTCATGATATATCTGAAAGGTGAAAGGAACTTTTCAAAAAAGTACAGGAAATTTGGGTTGGATTTTTCAGGGCAAGTTGTTTGAACTTTTTAAACTTAATTTCAATTCTGCAAAAGGAAGCTTCGTTTCTTTAAGATCTTCCCTGAGATAATGTATGCAAAATGATGTCTTTCCATTAAACAGAAGTACAGTAGTACAGCAGGGGGAAAAAAAGTCATAATTTACCAAAGACTGCACTAAAACAGTAAAATGGATTTTAAAAAAGCTGTATACAAGCACACCATTCCCTATTAGACCAAACATTCCGAAGTTGGAACAGTGTTGGTATCTTGAAAAAAGCAAGATGAGTTATCAGACAAAAATCTGGCAGAAAAATAAGTCGTCAAAGTTTATTTATGTAGCATTTTTTACAACAGGTGTTGTCATAAAGCAGCTTTAAAGAAGAATTCGGGTCTGAACCCCCATGAGTGTTGACAATGGTGACAGTGGTAAGGAAAAACTCCCTAAGAGCAAGAGGAAGAAACCTTGAGAGGAACCAAAACTCAAAACCCATCCTCCTGTGGTCAACACTGGATAGCAATCAGCGTTAGTATAAAGTATTAGAATACAAAACAGGGAAAAACAGGTGGAGCAATAGTTCATTAGATAGTCTGAGTTTATGCAGCAGCAGCAGAGGCTCAGCTTTGTATAGCATGAAGCTCCATGTTGGTTGAAACTCTGGTGGTGACTCTAGCAGCTCGGGGGCTCACATGTGGCGAATCAGACAGAGAATAATAAGAATATACATTGGATAGCAATAGTGTTGTGCATTGCTTTGTCAATATGAATAACAATAGTAATAACATAATGACAACAGTAATAACATAGTAAGTGCTAGTTTTAGGCTGGAATATATCTTTAATTAAGCATTCATTTTATTTTAATTACATCTTTTAGTGTTCTTGCATACAGAATAAGCTAATTAGGGTAGGTGGGTAATAAGCCCTCTCCATGGATCACCACCTTAACGTGGTGGAGGTGTTTGCATGCTTGAATGATCCTAGGAGCTATGTTGTCTGGAGCAAAAGCTCCTGGTAGGGTCTCCCAAGGCAAACTGGTCCTAGGTGACAGGTCAGACAAAGTGTGATCCATAATCACCCCTATGAAAAGACAAAAACAGGACTTGTGTACCCTGCCCAGAACAGGGTTACCGGGGCCCCACCCTGGAGCCAGGCCTGGGGGAGGGGCTCGCCAGCGAGCGTCTGGTGGCCGGGCATATACTCATGGTGCCTAGCTGGGCCCAGCCCGAAGGAGTTACATGAGTCCCCCCTCCCATCGACCCACCACCAATGGGATGGGTAGTAGTAGGGGTTCGGTGCTTTGTGGATTGGGCAGTGTCTGAAGGCATGGGCCTTGGCGTTCTGATCCTCGGTTGCTGAAACTGGCTTTTGGAACTTGGAACGTTACCTCACTGGCGGGGAAGGAGCCTGAGTTGGTGCGCAAGGTTGAGAGATACCGTCTAGATATAGTCGGGCTCACCTCAACACACAGCTTGGGCTCTGGGTCCAATCTCCTTGAGAGGGGCTGGACTTTATTCTTTTCTGGAATTGCCCAAGGTGAGAGGTGATGGGCAGGTGTGGGCTTTCTCATAGCCCCTCGACTCGGTGCCTGTATGTTGGGTTTTTCTCCGGTGGACGAGAGGGTAGCTTCCCTATGCCTTCGGGTTGGGGAACGGGTCCTGACTGCTGTCTGTGCTTATGCACCGAACAGCAGTTCAGAGTACCCAGCCTTCTTAGAGTCTTTGGGAAGGGTGCTTGAAAGTACTCCTCCTGGAGACTCTATTGTCCTACTGTGGGACTTGGAGGGGTGTGATTGGGAGGAATGGCCTCTCTGATCTGAACCCGAGTGGTGTACAATTTTTGGACTTCTGTGCAAACCACAGTTTGTCCATCAAGAACACCATGTTTGAACACAAGGATGTGCATAAGTGCACATGGCACCAGGACACCCTAGGCCGCAGTTCAATGATTGACTTTGTAGTCGTGTCATTGGACTTGCAGCCATGTGTTTTGGACACTCGAGTAAAGAGAGGAGCTGAGCTGTCAACTGATCACCACCTGGTGGTGAGTTGGATCAGGTGGTGGGGGAAGATGCTGGTCAGACCAGGCAAGCCCAAACGTATAGTGAGGGTTTGCTGGGAACGTCTGGCAGAAGAACCTGTCAGATTGGTCTTCAACTCACACCTCCATTAGAACTTTGACCAGATATCGGCGGAGGTGGGGGACATTGACTCAGAATGGGCCATGTTCCGCTCCTCCATTGTTGAAGCGGCTAACGGTCACTAAGGCAGAAGTCACTAAGGTAGTTAAGAAGCTCCTTGGTGGCAAGGCTCCAGGGGTGGATGAGATTTGCCCCGAGTTCGTCAAGGCTCTGGATGTTGTGGGGATGTCTTGGCTGACACGCCTTTTCAACATTGCGTGGACATCAGGGGCGGTTTTATGGATAGAATTTCTAGGTGCAGTCAGGGGATGGAGGGTGTCTGGTTTGGTGACCTCAGGATGACATCGCTGCTGTTTGCAGATGATGTGGTCCTATTGGGGACATCAGGCCGCGAACTTCAGCTTTTGCTGGATCGGTTTGCAGCAGAGTGTGAAGCGGCCGGGATGAGAATCAGTACCTCTAAATCCGAGACCATGGTTCTCAGGCAGAAAAGGGTGGAGAGCCCTCTCTGGGTCGGGGATAGGCTCTTGCCTCAAGTGGAGGAGTTCAAGTATCTCGGGGTCTTGTTCATGAATGATGGTACAAGGGAGTGGGAGATTGACAGGCGGATTGGTGCTGGGTCAGCAGTGATGCGGGCTCTTTACTGGTCTGTTGTGGTAAAGAAAGAGCTGAGCCATAAGGCAAGGCTCTTTATTTACCGGTCGATCTACGTTCCCACCCTCACCTATGGTCATGAGCTTTGGGTAATGACCAAAAGAATAAGATCGCCAATACAAGTGGCCGAAATGAGTTTGCTCCACAGGGTGTCTAGACTCTCCCTTGGAGATAGGGTGAGAAGTTCGGTCATCCGGGAGGGACTCATAGTAGAGCCGCTGCTTCTTCACATCGAGAGGAGCCAGCTGAGGTGGTTCGGGCATCTGGTTAGGATGCCTCCTGGATGCCTCCCTCGGGAGGTGTCACAGGCAAGTCCACCTGGGAGGAGACCCCGGAGAAGACCCAGGACACGCTGGCGTGACTATATCGCCCAGCTGTCCTGGGCGAGCCTCGGAATCCCCCTTGGAGAGCTAGTGGAAGTGGCTGGGGAAAGGGAGGTCTGGGCCTCATTGCTTAGGATGCTGACCCCGTGACCCGAACCACGGAGAAAGGGAAGATAATGGATGGATGGATGGATGGATGGATGGATGGATGGATGGGTAATAAGCCTCCATACATGATGTTGCATATAGTCATTAAACATTTATAAACTGTCCTGGTTCTACACAAGATTTTGATTTCCTTTATTTCTTTTAGTATTATTTTATAAGCTCTTCAGTTTTTTAAGCTTTGAGAATAAAGCCAGCACTGCTACAAGCTAAGATTATTTTGATTTCTAAAGCAATACATATGAATATGTTTGCACAAATCAGTTTGCTGCAAAAAAAAATGACCATAAGCATAGACCCGCGTCAGTCATTATACACCTCATCATAATTACATCAACTCGAGTTTCGCCCCGTCAATTACACCACAGAAACCCGCTGCTCCAGGCATGCAAATGATGAGAGGAGCAATCAGTGCACCTCCTTCCTGGAGCCGCACTGGCCTCATTCCTCATTCAGTGGCTTATGCTTGATGACCGATGTCATTTATCAGCTGGAAGTGTCGATGACTGGACGGATAATGTGTTGTCACATGAAATTACCATGAGACGGGAGAAGCTGCATTTCCACATGTCATGGTGCCAGTCAACTTCAGGGACTCGTTCAGGAGATCTGCATACATATGCATGCTGGAGCTGGCTTTATACAACCCCCGTCTTAAGATCAGAGCCACAGCAATCCAGTGATGAATAATCAGCCACATGAAAAAAGCACAGGATATGATGCTCGCAACCTTTTTAGAAAAAGGAGAAAGGCTTTAGCAGGGGATATGATCTGATACAGGGCTTTTAGTGCTGAATGCCTACGCTGTGACGGGAGAGTGGAGCAGAATTTTTTCTGATGTTGCAATATCAAGATGGCCTCAGGAAAAATTGCTATGGCTTTTTCTGCGAATTGTAGTGCACAATATAATATATATATATATATATATATATCATGGCAAGCCAAACAGGAAATATTTAATGAACATTGATATATATGGAATGAACATTGATATATATGGAATGAACATTGATATATATGGAATGAACACTGATATACATGGCATGAACATTGATATATATGGAATGACCATTGATATATATAGAATGAACATTGATATATATGGAATGAACACTGATATACATGGAATGAACATTGATACATATGGAATATCGTTTGGGAATTCCAAGACCGTGGTCACAAAAACAATCCAGGTAAAAACCGAGCAAAATGACTAAACACACAGGCGCGAGGCGAAAACGTAAACGGTAACCAGGCAAGGGTCAAATACCGATAACAGAGAGGCAGACAAATCTAGAAAAAGATCGTCAAAAAGAGAATGAGTCGAAAGACAGCAAACAATACAAAACACTCAGTATGCAATCACTACTCAATTGGCCAAACTTCGCAATGGTGAAAACAAACAAACAGGTTTTTATACAAAACAGAGTAAACAAAGTTCAGGGGTGAGTTATTAGAATGGCGGTGGTGAAGAGCTTCTCTGATTGGCTGGTAGTGGACATGTGATGGTGACCTGTTGGTCAGGGGTATTATGGGAAATGGAGTCCAGAGTGTCAACAGAGAAGGAAGTGGAAGTGTGACAACCGATATATATGGAATGAACATTGATATATATAGAATGAACACTGATATATATAAAATGAACTTTGATATATATGGAATGAACATTGATATATATATATATATATGGAATGAACATTGATATATATAGAATGAACTTTGATATATATAGAATGAACACTGATATATATGGAATGAACTTTGATATATATATAGAATGAACTTTGATATATATATATATATAGAATGAACATTGATATATATAGAATGAACATTGATAAATATAGAATGAACACTGATTTTTATGGAATGAACATTGATATAAATGGAATGAACATTGATATAAATGGAATGAACACTGATATATATAGAATGAATTTGATATATATATATATATATATATATATATATATATATATATATATAGAGAGAGAGAGAGAGAGAGAGAGAGAGAGAGAGAGAGAGAGAATGAACACTGATATTTATGGAATGAACATTGATATATATAAAATGAACTTTGATATATATATATATATATATATATATAATCATAAATTCGAAAATGGACAATATATGTAATTTTACCAGAGACACCCAAAGTTTACATACCTATGTATATATAAAATACCCAACGAGTGTCAGTATGAGGTAATTTAATAATAAACTGCAGACTCTTTATATGGAATGGGACCTGCTTACCATTCCTATTTCCTTTTCCTGCTGAATGTATTTCCTGTTCCTGTGCTTTTTCTTTCTAAACTAGCTGTTGCTGTTAAAACTAGACCTGTATGTCTCTTACCAATAATGCCATCTACTGATATTCAACAGTATAGTCTACTGTGGCAACCAATAAGCAACTGCAAACTGCACAGGTAGATTAATTAACCTTATTAAAGTTGATGAAATACATATTTGGCTAGCAGGGAGTTTTTACTGGCACAAGGGTAGTGGTGTTATCCGGAAGAAGCACAACCTCCTTTGTGAAAGTCTCAAGCTGAGGAGGTCCTTGAACCTGTCTATTTCTCAAAACATAAATTCAAAAATTAATTAATTTAAAAAATACTAATAAATAAATTAATAAATCAAATTATTTGTTAAATAAATGACCTGTTACTGCAATACAAATCTTCAATACACTGGCATAGAAAGATATCAAATTACTATTAAATTAAATTCATATTAGAAAAAGCCAATTAGCCCTCAAACTTGGGTTGAGGCAAATAAACAAATATGAAAAGGAGAGACAAACAATATTCACTGAGAGACAACATGGGTCTTACAGAAACAGCCAAAAATATAAAATTGTCCTGCTGTCTTATAAATATGCAACAACGTACACTGTCCTGGCACAAAGATTGCACAAGTAATAGTATGAATGGTATAAACAGAAAATCACTTAGTAGTCCTACACTTACTTTTATCATGCATTATAGACTCTTTGACTACATTATTCCTTAGAAAATGTCTTCTATACTATGAGTTAATAAACCTTTTGTGCTTTAAAACGCTTCTCCAGCAGCGCCTTAACGTTGGCACATAATGACAGTTACCAAGGACATATATGACCACAATGTCCATGAGAATATTTATATCACATATATATCATATATATCAATGTTCATTCCATACACATCAGTGTTCATTCCATATATATCAACATTCATTCCATATATATCAGTGTTCATTCTATATATATCAATGTTCATTCTATATATATCAACGTTCATTCTATATATATCAGTCATATCATTCAAAGATTCAGAGAATATGGAGAAATCTCTTTATGCAGGGGTCAAGGCCAAAAACCAGTATTTGCTGGCCGTGATCTTTGGGCCCTCAGATGGCGCTGCATTAAAAAACAGACATGATTCTGTAGTGGAAATCACTGCATAGGCTCAGAAACACTTGAGACAGAAAAAGCACTGTGAAAACAGTTCATCACTGCATTGACAAATGCAAGTTAAAACTCTAAAATGTAAAGGAGAAACCAAATATAAACAGGATCCAGAAATGCTGCCCCATTCTCTGAGCCTGAGCTCATTTAAAATGGACTGAGGGGAAGTGGAAAAGTGTCTTGTGGTCTGGTGAATCAACATTTAAATTTCTATTTGGAAATCATGGACATTGTGTCCTCCGGGCTAAAGACCACCCAGCTTGTTATCAGTGCACAGTTTAAAAGGCAGTATTCATGATGGTTTAGGGGGAATTAGTGCACATGACATAGGTGATGTGCACATCTGTGAAGGCACCATTAATGCTGAACGACAGTTACAGGTTTTGGCAGCATCTGCTGCCATCCAGACGACATCTTTTTCAGGGAAGGCCTTGATTATTTCAGCAAGATGATGTCAAACCACATTCTGCATGTATTACAGCAGCATTGCTCCATATTAAAAGAGTCTGGGTGCTAAACTGATGTGCCTGCAGTCTTGACCGGTCACCACTGAGAACATTTGGTGCACTATAAAATGAAAAATACGACAAAGAAGACCCCAAAATGTTGAGCAGCCAAAATCGTACGTCTGCTCATTTCCCAAACACTTACAGAGTGTTGTTAAAGGAAGAGGTGTAAACACAGTGGTAAACAGGCCCCCCTTCCCAACTTTTTTGGAACATGTTTTTTTTGTGTCAAATTCAAAATGTCCATATATTATTCAAAAAACAATAACATTTCTCAGTTCCAACATTTAATATGTTGTCTTTGTACAATTCTCAATGAAATACTGGGTTTAAATGATTTGCAAATCATAGCATTCTGCTTTTATTTACATTTTCCACAGCATCCCAACTTTTTTGGAAATGGGATTGTAAAACATATATATTATTATTTTTATTTATGTACTACATTAAATTCATCAAACAACCAGTGCATAGCATGTGCAGAAATGTGTTCTCTGTAGGAGATGTGTACTTATTTACAACAAAGGATGTAATTTGACCAGGGATGCCCAAATTTTTGCTTTCAACCGTGTGCCTAGGATATCTAATTTCTAATCATCCAGCCATCTGGGTGCTAATGGATGACAATAATGTAGAATACTACATGTGAACTCACAAAAAAGGTACAGTACTAATATCTTGTGGCATAGAGTGAATACAGGCAGTGATCAATTATGTTTATATTAGTTAATGCAATGTTTAATGACTGCTTTTGTTCATCATTGTAGGAAAGATCATTTAGCCTATCAAATTAATCTTCTGTTGAGTATCCTAATTATGAAAATCATTCAGCTCTTCACAGATTAATATTAAGCTACATGAAATGGCCAATTTTGACACTTCGTCTAATTAGTGGGTTTGGTTATTTTAGCCACACCCGTTATTAACTGGTGCATGAAATTAAGTATAAAGCCATGCAATCTCTATAGACAAACACAGGCATTAAATAGGTCATACTGAAGAGCTCAGTGACTAAGGATGCCACTTTTCCATTAACTCCCTGTCTGGCTAAAGCTGCCCCGGTCATGTAAGTGTTGTCATTGTGAAGTGAAAATACTAGGAGCAACAACAACAACTGTGAAGTGGTAAACCTACACAAGCTCACAGAATGAGACCACTGAGTACTGAAGCCTGTAAAGATCACCTTTGCTGAAACACTCACTACATGTTCTGAGTGAAAGCAACATCAGAGCAAGCACTGTTTGTTGGACGTTGGATTTGTACACAAGCTTAAGAACATGTGCAATGCCAGAGTCATTGGAGCAGTGGATGCACTCAAGAGCTGACTCATTGTCAGGCAACTCAAAAGAGGTTAAATAATGCCAGAGCATATTAAAGCAGAGCTTAGACTGTGTAAGTGGTGAACAGAGCTGAGCTCTGATGGTGTAATTTATTGTAAATATAAATAATTTTGAATTACAATCTCAGGGGAAAACAATTCATCCCTTGCATTAATCAATTTAAAAGGCATTATATTAGTATTGTACTGATATTTATCCTGTTAAAACCAAAGTGTGTGTAAAGCATTCCTGTATACACACACACACACACACACACACACACACACACACACACAAACACATTTCCAAAAGTATACACCTTTGGCCATGGAAGTATTTGGAACACCTGAATTTCAATAGTTTGGATGGGTGAGTGAATACTTTTGGCGATATATATGTATATACATACAATATATTGCCAAAAGTATTCTCTCGTCTGGCTTCACATGCATGTGAACCTGAGTGACATCCCATTCTTAATCTATAGGGTTTAATATGATGTTGGCCCACCCTTTGCAGCTATAACAGCTTCAACTCTTCTGGGAAGGTTTTCCACAAGGGTTAGGAGTGTGTTTATAGAAATTTTTGACCGTTCTTCCAGAAGCGCATTTGTAAGGTCAGACCTGCTTGTGCACTGATGCGCAGTCATGTTGGAACAGGAAGGGGCCATCCCCAAACTGTTCCCATAAATTTGGAAGCATGAAATTGTCCAAAATCTCTTGGTGCTGAAGCTTTAAGCGTTCCTTTCACTGGAGCTAAAGGGCCGAACCCAACTCCTGAAAAACAACTCCACACCATAATCCCCCCTCCACCAAACTTTACACTTGGCACAACCCAGTCAGACAAGTACCGTCTCCTGGAAACCTCCAAATCCAGACTCGTCCGTCGGATTTCCAGATGCAAATGTGTTTCATTTAAGCAATTCATTGAGCACTGGTCGGATTCATTCTAAATGAGCATTGGCTGGATTCATTCGGAGTGAGCATCGGCTGGATTAATTTGGAGTACGCATCAGCTGGATTCATTCAGAGTGGGCATCAGCTGGATTCATTCGGAGCGAGCACAGGATTCAATTAGAGCAGGTGTTAAAAATCTGCACCACATTTGTGTTTGTAAACAACATAGGAGGTATTTTATTGTGTTTTTAATTTGATAGGATTATTTTTGTGCATGTTGTTTTGATTTGCAGAAAGAAAAGATTTTATTTTCCCAGTAACTGTAATAGAAGAAAGTAAGGACTAAGTAAGGCTTGGAGTAAATTTTTTGGGTCTTTGTCTTGACTTGGTCTCTACCTCCTTTAGACTCGGTCTTGACCTGATCTCAACCCAAACTTATGCTGACACTTGTTTCAACATAGAGGACCAACTCCATATTAACGCCCTGAAAGGAGAGGAATGTACTAAGAAACACAGAACACAAAAATGACAGAGGGATGAAAGTAGTATTCATGGTGATTGTGGATGTATTACATATTGGAATATACTATACAATCACCGGCCACTTTATTAGGTACCAATTCAATTGCTTGTTAACACAAATACCTCAGCGAATCACATGACTGCAACTCAAAGAGGCGGTCAAGACAACTTGCTGAAGGGCAAATCAAGCATCAGAATGGGGAAGAAAGGTGATTTAAGTGACTTTGAATGTGGCGTGGTTGTTGGTAGGGCTGGTCTGAGTATTTCAGAAACTGCTGATCTACTGGGATTTTCACACATAACCATCTCTACAGTTTGAATGGTCAGAAAAAGAGAAAATACCCAGTGAGTGGCAGTTGTGTGGACGAAAATGCCTTGTTTATGTGAGAGGTCAGAGGAGAATGGGCAGACTGGTTTGATAGAAAGACAACAGCAACTCCAACAATAACTCCAAAAATAACCAACCAAAATCTCTGAGGAATTTTTCCAACACCTTGTTGAAAGTCTGCCATGAAGAATTAAGGCAGTTCTGAAGGCAAAAGGGGGTCCAGCCTTTTACTAGCAAGGTGTACCTAATAAAGCGCTTAGAGTAGACGTTACCATGACAGCGAACATCACATGAGGTCCAGTCAGAGTGAAGTTGAGCAGCAGGGAGCAGTGCTTGTAGTTTTAACTGCTTTAAAATTATGTCAGACTCAGAAAAATGTCCTTCACATATCTTTATTAAAGAAGGCAGAGAGGAAGACATTGTGTTCCGAGACACATAAGCTGGACGTCCGTCACACCACCCTCTTTTAAAGAGTAGAGTACAAACTTTGTCTCCTCTGCTCCGCCACGTTGAACAGTATAAAATTTCTATGATGCAACGCACATGCAGAACGGACTTAAACTTTCCGATAGGGAATGTAATCAGATACAGGCTTTTACATGGATATTATTCTTCTATTTAATGGATTGTTTAGAGGTTTACCCACCTCATTCAATTATATTCCGAATGGCCTCAATCGGACTAGACTATTCCGTATTCTATTTAGATTGAGCTATTAGTCGGTTTATTAATGGATTATTAGTCTGCATGTAAACCTGGCTATTATCCCAAATGGGTTTGTATTTTCACTTAATCAACATGTAATTTGACGGAAAGTTTCAACATTTGCGTACTCTAACTCAATAATCTCCCATATAAAAGAAAACCAGACTACACTATATACTTGTATACTGTATATTAATAAGCATTCACACAGAAAAAAGATCATGCAGCAAAGCAGTCATTTATGATTCCATCAGTGCATCACAGTGAGGACACGGAGCACTGGGCCAGCTCTGTAAAAAAGGATAATCCAAGCTGTTGTAAGATAAAGGGATAATAGTACTGTTATACTCCCAGGCTTTTCCAGCAATATGTATATTGCCTTGTGTGTGTAAAAGTATATGCCTTGAAATATTGTCTACAGCCAGATGAATATAGATATCATAACTGTCATTTGGTTCCGTACACCACGATGCTCCCACACATGATGTCATTACGCTCCGTGTAAACTCTGGACGAGACAGTGTTCCTTCCTCCGAATATGTGCACAGCATTAATATGATTATAACCTGGTCGTTTAATTTGCATAAAAAAATGCTCTACAAAAAAATGGCCTGGTCGACTCGATTTGTATGCAGAATGCCTATCTGGAAAATTACTCAAATAAATCTCAAGGCGATGCCATTTTCGGGAGAAAGTTGAGAGCGTGAATGAAATCCTTAAGCATTTTCCATGACGGGAATGGTTTCGCACCCTGGGGTTCCGGTACTTGTAAACACCTTACTAATCAGCACCCATGGTCTCATTCTCTCCTGTTCTTTTGACCCAGAACATTCCTTTACATAATTAAAAACAGCATTATTTGAATCATTTCCAAAGGACAGAAGAAGCAGGAAGGCTCAGTTAACCTACAATGGCTTTGGTAGTTAGAGGATGTATTCCTGTTAACCATCAGTGTGCCAGTTGTTTAGTGATTCTGCCAGCAGTAAACATTCTGACATTATGTATTATTATATTA
This sequence comes from Pygocentrus nattereri, assembly GCF_015220715.1. Lineage (NCBI taxonomy): Eukaryota > Metazoa > Chordata > Actinopteri > Characiformes > Serrasalmidae > Pygocentrus > Pygocentrus nattereri. Next base: position 19,540,598 of record NC_051214.1, on the reverse strand, counting down.
TGTATTAGTATATTGCTGCAGTCCGAAAATCTCCATTTTTGTCATTTTCAGTTTTTGACATAATTTGAAAATGCCTGTTGTTCTTTACATTGTTTGTAAATTTCATGATGAATGGACCAAAGGAAATGGCCCAAAAAGTCTGGTCCCATTGACATACATTCAAAATACAGTAGGTTTTTTCTTTCTCCTGTAAAGTTACCATTTTGGAGACATTTTGGACGAGGCTTTGCTCCAACAGCAGTGAAATATGAATGATTCTACCAAAATGGTTGGAAGTCAGAGTTGAAAACAGATTTTTGGACTTTTAACTGGACTTTAGACTAAAATGGTTTTGCTTTGAAGGAACCTCTAACTTAATCATGTTAATTTTATTAAAACATATGATTAAACATTCCATTCAAGCTCAAACAATTATAACACCGAAACAATTATAACACCAAAACTAGCACATTTTTTGGCAGAGACATTTGCTGTTTTCTCATTCATTATAATTCCTTTATATTACAAACAGGTTTACTTATATGCAGAAAATATGTGCTTCTGCAGTGCAGTGTCTTAATGACTTAGTGATATGAAAACTTACAATAAATCTATATCTTTCAACTTCATTCAAATCAAAATAAGAATTTTTAGAAATCAACATAAAAAATAGTGCAAGTCATACTCATAGAAATTTAGCTGTTAGAGGTGGGACAGACAACAGAAAGTAGCCTATAAAATATTAAAATAAAAATATATATTTTTTAATAATTAGCTTATTACTACCTCAATTTACTAAACAAACTCCAACAAATATAGCAACGTAACTAAACTGAGCCCAAATCAGGCTCGACTGATTATCTTCATAATATGTCTACACAAAATTATAGGATACTGTATAAATATGACAATACATTCTATTATGTTTTAGATTATATTAACAACACAAGGAACAATGTCAGTTTTCATGTTTGTAAAGCAGTGTCTGTCAAATCAGCAACATATATACTATTATGATGTACTGTAGTGATCCTGTGATAATGGAATGGGTCAATAACAGATTAAAGTCAACAAGAATTGGAAATAATAATGCATTTTCCTTCCATAACATTATTAGTTAAGATATTATGGAGGGTCTCTGACGATGGCAGGGGTTGATCTAAAGAAAAAAAATTTGATTCTTAGTTTCAGGGCATTTGGGAATCTTGTATCTAATTCAAAATGTTGGACGTGGGCCCATCCCATTTCACCCCTCGCTCCTACCACTGAGCCCTTAGCCGTCTGTTTTGCACGTTCACATCTAGGGGTAGGGTGTCCCAATTTTTGTTGAGATTGAGGGGTAGAGTGAAGTGTTGGAGCTACATGACCCTCCAAACTGAGGTTTTTCAGAGACTCAAAACAGAAAAAAAAAGAAAAAATGGCAAGATGCTGAACAAGAGACCAAAGAAATCCACAAATGTGAGAATTTTCTCTGTTAAAAAGTTATAATAATTACTATTTTATCTTAGTTTAATGTAGTTTCAATGTTTTATGGTCATTTTTCAATAGCATGCTAATGTCTCGGTAGCTGGCTAGGTAACTTTCCCGTTCCACCTTAAATAGTCCAGCAGTTCAGATGCCTGAAGCGCCAGAATGTAACTTCTGCTCCATTTAAGGTGGAACGGGAAAATCTGAATAGCTGACTTCAGCTTCACATCACTGAAGAATTAGCAGCGCTATTAGCTGTTAATGAAGTGATGCTCTTTTTATTAGAGGGTCCCATTTCAGAGAGAAGATCTCAACCACCACCCTGTAAGAAATGGGATTGGGTCTTGAGCTGCACAGTAATATTTGAGTTTTCACCAACAAAATAATTATCCATAATTTTATGATATGTCGATTTCAGAGCAAAAGGAAGAAGAGCCGACTCGACCAGAAAGTAAATTGAATGTCAGTGTAATTCTTTACATAACTAACAATTTAATTAACCATGTCATTGTGAAATGACATTTGAGTAGCAAAGCAAAATGACTTTCCTTTGTTTTGCTTATCTATTTGTGTAAAGCATAGAAAAGTAAATATATCACCATCGTGAGTTCATCAAGGTTCATTCAGCACTAGTGAAGTGAGTCACGATCGCTGGAGAGAGCTCCTGGGAGTGAGTCCACCCACTCTGTTATTATCATCTTGCAACATCCTTGAAATCTACCTGGGAGATCAATAAACAAACAATTAACTTGAAAATTCATTTTATTTGCTCGTATTTGAGCTTCAAGTGCTTTCAGTACAGTCTAGGTCTTCGGAATCATTCTGATTGGTTCCCTAAAGAACCTTCTGGTTCTTGAAAGAGCTGCTTTTTGTAAATGTGACATGCATCATGAAGAACCGTTTCAAAGCTTAAATAAACTTAAAATAGTGTAATAGATCAAGACCTAGCCAAGAACCGTTCAAGAACATTTATTTGTAACAGAGAGTCAGCAGGGCTTCTTTCCGCAAGCTTTAGATCTACAAACTCTTTGAGGATTGAATCACACCGGTTATGAGTTATTGTGTTTGATCTAGCCCAGAAATGTGCTGGGTGAGCACTGGAGGTGCAGTTGTTTTAAGAACGAAGCCTTTTATCATGGACTACAAGGAAGAAATGGCACACAGAAAGCGCCTGGTGTAGAGCGAATGATAATGCTTTGTGCAAATAATGGTGACAATTATCCTGCTTAATCAAACACTTTATACTCAGCAATAATTGATTCATTTATTCAAATAAGCTGTTTGCCTCTCAACCATAAAATTAGAAGATGGAGAAAGTGACACAGCTCTAACGGATTCACATGAATATATGTATTTATGGAAAGACGGTTTAAATGGGCAAAGACTGATTTGGCTACTCGGAGCAGATAAAGGGGGAATAGTCTCACAGCTGTAATTTCCTGAAATAAGGTGGCCAAGTGGGGCAGAAATCAGCCCCTAGAAGTTATCGGAAAAAGTGCCTTAATAAATAAACAAATAAGTAATATATGCTAATAGTCCCTTTATTATGGTATGTGGATGATTTTACCAAATTGGTTCAAAGTCAGAGCTGAGTGCATATTTCAGACTTTTAAATGACTTCAGACTTAAATCCTTCTGATTTGAGTGACTATATGTCCAAAAGTTTTCACTCACCCATCCAAATTATTGGATTCAGGTGTTCCAGTCACTTCCATGGCCACAGGTGTATAAAACCAAGCTCCTAGGACTGCTTCTACAAACATTATTGAAAGAATGGGTCGCTCTCAGGAGCTCAGTGAATTCCAGCGTGGTACCGTGATCAGACACCACCTGTGCAGTCCAGTCGTGAAATTTCCTCACTACTAAATATTCCACAGTCAACTGTCAGTGGGATTATACCAAAGTGGAAGTGATTGGGAACGACAGCAACTCAGCCACGAAGTGTTCGGCCATGTAAAATGACAGAGCGGGGTCAGCGGATGCTGAGGCGCTTAGTGGTCACCAGCTTTCTACAGTGTCAATCTGACCTCTAAACTTCATGTGGCCTTCAGATCAGCTCAAGAACAGCATAGAGAGCTTCATGGAATGGGTTTCCTTGGTCAAGCAGCTGCATCCAAGCCTTACATCACTAAGTACAATGTAAAGCATCGAATGCAGTGGTGTAAAGTGCCGCCACTGGACTCTAGAGCCAGTTGATCCAATTGATGAGTCTGGGTTTGGCGGTTGCCAGGAGAAGAACCAAGGCTCACAAGGGGCGACCCATCCTCTTCAGCTCAAGCTACCTACAAATGAATTATACTACTAATATTAATAGCTGTAGTATTAGTAGAAGTAATAGCTAGGAGTCCATGAAAACTTCAGTGAGGGTGGGCAGCTAGTCCAATGCAGGTGGCGGTAGCTGGGATGTGGGCAGCTGGTCTGAAGTGGGTAGCAGAAGAGCTCAACAGTCAGTCGTCCTTTAGTGTCTGGCCAGACATGTGGGTGGTCGTTTACTCGGATAAAGGTAGAGAGATGGAATTAGTTTTATTCTGTTTGTTTTGTTTGTTTATATTTTTACACAGGCAAAGAAAATCTTATCTCATCAGGTTAGATGCGGCTACATATTAGTGAAAAGTGTAAATGGAATCTGGCCAAAGTTTAGCTAGATAAGATCTGGACATGAAACACATGTTAATGCAAATGTAAACAGGCTCTTAGTGTCTTACTAACATTTTCCAATAGACCCTAAAAAAATAGAAAACATCCTATAAATGATTTTTGCCAGAGCTGAAAATAATTTATCTTCATTAAACACATTCACTATGCTGAGCTACAACTTTAGGTCCTAATTATGAGTTTATTTTATTTCTAAAGACAAGGAGAAAGACATAATAGCTAAAAGGGGAAAATTGCTATTTATTTGCTATAGCCACACTGTACAATAAGCAAGGCTTTAACTATACAGTATATCTAATAGTCACTGAAGCTAGCAAGCTTTTATTAGCTTCAATTAACTAACCAGCTAGCTGACTATCATACGCTTCAAATTATGTTCCCATTAATATTTCTAAAAAACGTAGCACAAGCTGACAAAATCATACCACCCAAATTAACATCAAAACATGAATCTAAAAGCTGAAAAGTAAATGTTAATTGATTCTATATACCAGGGGTCTTTAATTAAAATTCAGTACGGTCCAGAAGATTTTCTCAAGTGAAGGTCCGGAACATCATAATGTGCCATATACTGTTTATTGAAGTAGCTGTGTAGGAATATCAACATCTTGAACAGTCAACAACTGAATATCAGATCAAATAAAGTCCAGTTCAGTCACATTTCAACAAAATTTACTTTCAGTTTTCTGTTTTTAGATCACGTCTTGTGAAATATCTTCCCTCTGATTCACTTTCTTCTCTGACTGCTGTTTCTCTCCTCCTCCCTCTCCTGTGTGGCGTCACTCACTCGAGTCTCAGAGCTCATCATAATGCACAGATCTGATTGGCTGAGTAGTGTAACGTGCAATGTGTACAATGCATGTGATTGGTCTGTGAGTATCCCAGGATGCTAAAGCCACAACAAAAAGCCTAGAAAAGTTTCATTGATTAAAACAGGACCACCTCATCCAAATTTAATAATTCTCCATAGTTTATCTGTCCATGTACACAAAGGACAACCTTTGGGTCTGGACTTGGACCACGGTCCATGTATTAGTGACCACTTTATATGTGCAATAAAATATATTTATTATATTTTTATTACAACTGGCGACCTGTCCAGGGTGTATCCTGCCTTCCGCCCGAAGACTGCTGGGATAGGCTTCAGCATCCCCCTGCGACCCTGACGGAGAAGCGGCTTAGAAAATGGATGGATGGATGGATGGATATTTTTATTACAATTTTATGGAAATTATACTGGAATGCTGAAACTGAAGTGTTTGAAAATACAGCAAAAATCACACACACACTAAACACTGTATACTTCTACCAGAACTTGACTGCTATCAAATGACTGACAAGCACCTGGGCCACTGCACAAATACCATTGAGAATTCAAATGCATCAAACAAAGGAGACGGAAAGCAAAGCAGATGATTCCCATCTAGTTACACTAACTCAACACTAGCATCCACAATCTGATAGCCGTCCCTCAAATGCAAGTGCACTACAGATGTCAAGAGCAATAGCAAGCCATGTGGATTCTTGGACCCCCTTAGGGAAGACTGTGCTGATGTGATTGATATCTCTGTTCAAATGCACACATTTCCTGCTTGACTTCTTCAGTACCTGCCACCAGAGTGCTGACTGCTGAGGCTTGTGGCAGCATAATCCCCAAGGAAATGGTATTAATCCTCTATTGCAAAGTGTTGCCATATGGCAACAATTACTTTGTCTCAATAAGTTTTACTAAAAAGCAGTGATATAAAATCCGTGTTTACCAATTTAAATGTGGAAAAGGAGTCTTTTACTTTGAAAGGACAAATATTGTATGATATCACCTGATCAGGAAGTTTTGTTATGATGTTGTTATTGCCATATATTCAAAATACCAACTGAAATTGTATTAATTTACAATATATGTAAATGTATTAGTTTACAATAAATGTAAATTTTGAGTCGTAAGTTTCTCTGAGTATGAGTTGGATTTATTTGATCTTGTCATTTTAGATTTTATGGTGCTGTGGTATGATTGGGCAGCGATTTATCAAATGCCCTACTTAAAAAAAATTTATGTATGTATTATATATATATATATATATATATATATATATATATATATATATATATATATATATATATATATATATACATACACACACACATCACATATTTTCCTTATTTAAGTGAAAACACATTAATGCATTTTTATTATATCTAAGTAATAATTCATGCAATAGAGGGTTAAAAAGCCATTCTAGCTTAAAATTTCCAAGAATCCACATGGCTTGCTATAGACATCTGTAGTGCACTTGCATTTGAGGGACGGCTATCAGATGTGGATGCTAGTGTTGAGTTACGAGATGTAACTAGATGGGAATCATCTGTTTTGCTTTCTGTCTCCTTTGTTTGATTCATTTGAATTCTCAATGGTATTTGTGCAGTGGCCCAGGAGCTGGTCAGTTGATAGCAATTGAGTTCTGGTAGAAGTATACAGTGTTTAGTGTGTGTGTGATTGTTGCTGTATTTTCAAACACTTCAGTTTCAGCATTCCATTTTAATTTCCATGCAATTATAATAATAATATAATAAATATATTTTATTGCACATATAAAGTATATACAAGAGGTCACTAATACATGGACCGCAGTCCAAGTCCAGACCCAGAGGCTGTCCTTTGTGGACCTGGACCTATAACTGATAAACTATGGAGAATTATAAAATTTGGATGAGGTGGTCCTGTTTTAATTGCTGAAAGTTTTCTAGCCTTTTTGGTGTGGCTTTAGCATCCCGGGAGACTCACAGACCAATCACATGCATTGTACATATTACATGTTACACTACTCAGCCAATCAGCCAAGAGAAAACTGACCAAAAATGTTATTGAAATATCACTAAATTGTACTTAATTTGACTTAACATTCAGTATATATATATATATATATATATATATATATATATATATATATATATATATATTGTCATGATTGGCCCCTCCCAGTCTCCTCATGTGCTTGTGTTTACCTTTGTCCTGTCCATGTACTTGTGTTTACTTCCTGGTCTTCCACGTGCGTTTGTTTGTTTTGGTTTTTCTGTGCTGCCTCCTTGTTTGGTTACTCGACCCTGATTGTTCACACCTGTGTTTCCACCTGTGTCTTGTGATCCCTTGTTAGCCCTTGGGTATATAAGCCCTGTGTTTGCCTTGGTCTGTGTTGGTTTTTGTTGTTTTTTGTTGTTTGAACTGCTTGGATATATTGTTTCTTCTCTCCGTGTTGGCTACATGAACCTGGACCGTTACAACTATGACCCTGGATTTGCCCATAATAAAAGTCGCCTATCTCAGCGTATGCGTCCGCCTCCTCACTCCACATCACATATATACACATCGAATTTTTTCATTATTTAAGCAAAAATGCATTAATGCATTTTTATTATGTCTAAGTAATAATTCATGCACTCTAGGGTTAAAAAGCAATTCTAGCTTAAAATTTCCAAAGAAAGAGATATTTATAGATTATTGCCAGGAATCTATTACTCTCTACACAATTTCCTCCTGATGGCTCATTCTTTTTTTGGAGTTTAATTAGAAAACTATTCAAATAAACAACACAGGTTTATGTACAGCACAGTATTTCTTTCTCGTTTGTGGTTTTTGTGAGTGAATGGTCTCCAGTCAGATGTGAAGAGCACGCCCTTCAAACCGTCAAGTGCCGATGTTCTGCTCTTTCCTTTCAAAGAAGGGAAACTCGAGCATGACAGCATTTGCTGAGAACATTGAAACACAGAAAATCTTGTAGAGTTCCATGAGGCTGCGCATGTTTCAGTGCTTTTGTAACGGCTGACCTTTACTCCAGATGGCTAGTCTAATTAGATTCCATTAGCTTGCTGTCCTCTCTGATTATTCCTCTCCTTATCCAAACAGATCTTTATTTTGATCTACTGCCAACAACTGCAGGCTTAACTGCACATCAGCTTATTTTCTCTCAGCCCAACAAGCGCTTTTATTTCAAGCTACATTTTGTCACAGCATATCTGTATTTCGTTGTTGTCAGAAGAAAACCTTGTATCTCCCAATTGTAACATTACAGGATAAAGATAAAAAATTACTTTACTTTTAATGTAAGTCAATGGAACCAGATTTTTTCCAAGTCATTTTGAGCCATTTCTTTTGGTCTATTCTTCATTAAATTTACACTCAATTTGAAGGGTAACAGGCACTGAGATTTCTTCTGACAGCAGTGATATGTATATGTATATGGGTAAATCATAAGTATAAGTACACTCTCAGAAAAAAAGGTACGACACTGTCACTGAGGCAGTCCCCTTCTTGTCACTGTGGTGGTACCCTCAGGGGTCCATCATAACTGAACTATAATCCAATGAAATGATGTTTTCTAAGCTGTACTGACTCCACACACCCCGCCTCGCCTCCAGGCTTTTTATTAAATGGTTCTGTTTTAATACATTAGTTTATAAAAACATACAAATGTTTACTTTTGCACTGGGAAAAAACATATTTAAGGTACACAATTGGACCTTAAAACCACTGTTGGAGCTTTGAGGCAATGTTTACACTGTTTGTACCTTAATGAATGAATCATGTACCTGCATGGTACCTTTATTTCTAACAGTGTATACATATAAAAGGGATTTAATATGGTGTGGACAAACAGGTGTTCAGTCACTTCTGTTTGTGTATATCCACACAAAAAATATATTAAATATTGAAGAATATTAAATACAAGTACAAAGGATACTATATGTAAATATATACATGACCTTGCACCTGTAAAAAATAACAAAACAGTATGTAGTCATAAATTAAAGTAAACATTATTAAATTAAATAATTATAAAAATAAAACTTATTCACAAAAAATATTCAGATAATAACAGTTATTTCATTGCTAAGTCAGTCTTGTCAATTACAGCTTTGAGACAGCTATAGTTGTGTCCAGTACTGTCTCCCTTAGCTCAAAATACAAAATCAAAAGCCCTGTAGGACTGTCTAGCTGAAGACTTGTGTAACAAAACATGTTTCAATTGGATTGGTTTGTGTTGTCAGTCTTCAAATGATTAGTGCTGTTAAAAAAAAGGTGATGTAAGGTCCAAACTCCTGTACCAACTTTTTGTAAAGGTGCTGCAGGCATGACATTTACAATCAGCATATATTTAAAAAGGTTTATAAGCTAAAACATGTGTGTTTTATACCATTTTCAATTTAATTCAGGTGAAACTGAATGTGCTTTCTGTTTTATTAGCATTTCACATACTGTGCCAAGTTTTTGGGAATTGATTTGTATATATTTGAAATGGATATATGCACTGGAAGTCATTTAAAAAACAAAGCCAAAAGTGTCTGCATGCTTGTTTCCCCAGTATATATATATATATATATATATATATATATATATATATATATATATATATATATATATAATATCATATGTACAGGTAAAAAAACAAGCATTTCTCAGAATACAGCTTTCATAATGCATTCATACACAAAAAAGCAATAAATAGGTCACGACACTGACAATGATACCATAGATACAAAACACAAAAGAAGAAACTCAGTTACATGATCTTAATAGTTTAGCATAAATCAAGAAATTCAGTTGATTTGAATTCATTCAATGAAACGGAATGGATTTTAACAATTGTCTGCTTTATCAACAAGCATCAATGAGCAGAAGGCTTCATTGAGACAGCAGCTCTCTTTGGAATTCTTGGCCTTGAGAACCGTCTTGCTAAATTCCAGACATATTAACACAAGCTCTTCCTGCCACATGCGGACCAGTGTGGCCACACATTCATCTGTCTTGTTCTTTCTGAAAACTTTGTAAGGCAGCAAGCAGGAATATGCTGTTAAGACTTGCTTTTAGTGGCTGCAACTTGTGAAAAAAAAACAAACAAAAAAAAATTGATATATTAGCTTTTTTCCTAGATGATAAGATCTTCAGCTGAGCAGATGCAAACAATTTAATGGCAAAAAAATAATTTAAGTACATAACCACAAGCAGCAATTATAGGGGTCCAAGCATTTTTCGCAAGTTGTCTACATGTGTTACGGTAAACTGTGTACAATGAAGCAATTGAGATGAAATCCATAGCAGGAAGCTGATTGTACTTCCAATAAAGGTACATTTCATCCATGTTTCTGAGCTATTTGAGTATTTTAAAAGCCAGTTGAACGCTGACTAATTATGGCAGTACATGTTGGTATGCCCTGTTGAAATCTTACAACTCTAATATTATATTATTCCTGTTGTTAACATATCACCCATCTTTAGGAGCAACATGATGTAGTGGATAGGTGTTTTACATGTGATGATGACTACACAATGTATTAATGAATTACCGGAAATACTGCTGTGATCAACACTGTTATAAATTAACATTGATTGCCTATACTGTTTAGAAATTTGCATCTGTAGGAAAGGTTTCCTAATGATTTAAGCACATTTTGTAAACAAAGCAAAACATATTCTAATTTAATTGTGCATTGTAACATGCATTAGTTACTTTGGCAATAAAACATATGATGATATATTGAGTAACTTTTGTTAGTAATGTAGGAATAATGTACTGGAAGTGTAAAGAAAGAGAAGTGTAAACTTAGAATGTGATAAAACATGACTCCACATATAAATAAAAAAGTTATTATTTTAATAGACATTAGGTTTAAGTCTTAGCGTGCAAGCACTAAAGCAATGGTGTGCAATATAGCAAAAATCTCTCAAGACACATGCAGACATTGTCATCATACACAAGTCAAGATATTTAGCTGTAATGGATAAAATGCACCAAAACCTTTTTTAGGATGAAACAGGAGGAAAATTCAAACAATAAATGATTCGGTCAGCTACTATGTTACTACTGTATGCAGTTTGTGCAATTAGACACTGATTGATGTTTACAGGCTCTCTAAAATTAGTCTAAATCTGTGTTGTTATGATGCTTGCAGTTGTTCAGCTTTCCTAGAAGTGCTGACTTCATTATGGCACAGAAAAGTGTACTGTGACATCATTTGAACTGTTCTAGCTGTGCTGTTATCACAATAACTATAATTTCACTGAGCACTGGTTGTTAAGCAACGAATGCTTTGCAGCCAATTGATGGGTTGTGCTGAAACAAGACAACATTCATGTTAATTGGGTAAACACTGAAATATTGAAAAATCTGGGCTGAACCTGAGGTTGGGACTCCCTCTATCTGTGACGGCACACTACAGATGGTTGTATATTAAACATTTGTTGGATATTTCAGTTATTGTACTGTACCTTTCCCTAGCCCTGGCCCTAATCCAAACCTTCACCTTAACCTCAACTCAAACCCTAAGCCTAACCCCTTATTTTGGCATTAATCATAACCCTAACCTTAACCAAAACTTAATCCATCTATCCATCCATTTTCTAAGATGCTTCTCCATCAGGGTTGCGGGGGGGTGCTGGAGCCTATTCCAGCAGTCTTCGGGTGAAAGGCAGGATACACCCTGGACAGGTCGCCAGTCCATCGCAGGGCAGACAGACAGACACTCACACACTCACACCTAGGGGCAATGTAGCATGTCCAATTGGCCTGACTGCATGTCTTTGGACTGTGGGAGGAAACCGGAGAACCCAGAGGAAACCCACGCAGACACACGGAGAACATGCAAACTCCACATAGAGAGGACCCTGGTCGCCCGGCCGGGGAATCGAACCCAGGCCCTCCTTGCTGTGAGGCGACAGCACTACCCATCACTACCCAGCGCTACTGAAAAAGACGTTGTCTAGATGGCCACATATGTTGCTCCAAAATGCATATGTACCCCTCAGCATTAATATACCTTCACAGATGCAAGGGCCTTTGGCAGTAACAACCCTCAGACCACGACAGATGTTGGAAACAATCCAGTTGGTGTTTTTCCCATTTTCCCCTTTGTCCCAAACTTCTTTGGAATTTGATTTTCACTAACATGAATCCAACTACTGAAGCAGCTACGGAGTATTTTAATGCAGAAAAGTCTAATTATCTTGACTGTCAGTCAAGAACCCCAAGCTTGAGTCTCCCATTAGCATGCATGGCACTGAAGACAAGTCTGAAGTCATAAAGCCCCTGAAACAAGCAAACGCTGCCCTGGTGGTATATGACAATTTAATGGGCTTATGAATCATCAACTGCTAAAGATTTTCACCCACGTATTAAAAAGGATCATTGAAATTTCACCTACTACTTAAGGCCATGTAGAGTGGGCAGGGATGCATAAAAATCCTGCCTCCTTTTAGTGAGTCAGATCAAATGGCTCAGCTCACCAATGAGAACCAGCTCTGCCACCTCCCAAACAGCTCTTCATTCTGTATCAAGCAAAAAGCAATTCGTTCATCACACTCATGCTGCTTAGGCTGCATACAGGTGAGATGCTGGTCTGAAAAGCCTTGTTATGCCAAACAAGTCAGATGTTTCTGGTTGTAATTTGATCATAGGTGCACTGCGTGTGTTTTAGGCCTACAGAATGGTTTTCAGCAAGTGCATCATACAATCTAATTTGTCTTGTCGTCACAGTGCAAGTTGATCAGAGATGTTTATCTTAAAGAACTTGTGGAACACGACAAATGTTTACATATTTCACTGTGTATATCTATAGTGTATAATTACCCGGAACTTAAATCTTTCTGTCTAAACAGAATGTGCTGGAGTTATATGGAGTAATAAAAAGAGCTCGCTAAACTGGACTCCTAAATACTGTGCTGTTTATGAGACCTCCTTTGACTGTAAATGGTCTCAATAACCATGTTATTTTTTCCGAGACCTATGTTTGAGGTTGGGGTACCAGCCTTGTGACCAGAAGGTTCGATGCCTTGAGCTGGCAGGACATGGCTGAAGTGCCCTTGAGCAAGACACCTAACCTTCATTCATTCTATGATGTCCACTTGACTGTGATTGGGCCCACTAACCACATCATGCATTCTGAGACCTCTGCTTGGTTAGGATTGGTCCCAAATACTATATCATTCATTCTGAGGCATCCACTTTCTGTGATTTGTCCCAATAACCATGACATTCATTTTGAGACCTCCACTTGTTCTATTAGTGGTCTTATAAACCACATCATTCATTCCAAGACCTCTGCTTGACTGTGATTAGTACCAGTTAATGCGACATTCATTCTGGGATCTCCGCTTGACTGTAACTGCATCATTGATTCTAAGACTTCTGCTTGACTGTGATTGGTCCCAATAACTATGTCATTTGTTCTGAGACCTTTGCTTGACTGTGAGTGGTCCCAATAACTACATAATTCATTCTGATACATCTGCTTACTGTGATTGGTACCAGTTACTGTGTCATTCATTCTGAGACCTCCGCTTGATTGTGATTGGTCCCAAGAGCTACATCACTCATTCTGAGACCTCCACTTGACTGTGATTGGTCCCAATAACCACAACATTTATTTTGAGACCTCCACTTGACTATGATTGGTCTTATAAGCCACATCATTCATTGCAAGACCTTTGTTTGACTGTGATTAGACCCAATAACCATGTGATTCATTCTAAGTCCTCCACCTGACTATGACTGGTCTCAATAACCATGTCATTCATTCTGATACCTCTGCTTCACTGCGATTGGTACCAGTTACTGTGTCATTCATTCTGAGACCTCTGCTTGATTGTGATTGGTCCCAAGAGCTACATCACTCATTCTGAGACCTCGACTTGACTGTGATTGGTCCCAATAACTATGCATTTGCTCTGAGACATCCACTTGACTGTGCTTGATCCCAATAACAACATCATTCATTCTGAGACCTCTGATTGACTGTGATTGGTCCTAATAATTATGTAATTTGTTCTGAGACCTTTGCTTGACTGTGACTGGTCCCATAAACTAAGTCATTCATACTGAGACTTCTGCCTGAATGTGATTGGTCCCAATAGCTATGTCATTCATTCTGAGACCTCCACCTGACTGTGATTTGCCCCATAAAACATGTCATTCATTATGAGAGCACAACTTGACTATGATTGCTTCACTGCATGACGCAAGTTGCAGAGATTATGAAAGTGTGTTTACAGGTATTTTAATTTTGCTTTGTTATTTCATTGTTCAAAATACACTGCTGAAATAATTTTCCAGTTACTTGCAGCTATAACTGTGTTTATTTAGATTTATTCATAGTTTGTATTTTAAGTGTTAGGTAATATTAAATAAAGGGTGAGTCAAAAGTCACAGAACACCGTTTTATTTTATTTTTTTATGCTGTCACAAGCTTCCATGATGCGGTGCTGAAGGTGGTGTTTGTTGCAGATTTTCTCAGCATACACAATTTGTTTAAGATGACCCCAGAGATAAAAGTCGATAATAAAATAAAATGTGTCCTGTGCTTTTTACACACCCTGTGCAGTTATTCTGTTTACTCTCATGATGTAACGTATTTGTGGTTCAAAAACTGTTTATTAGCACCTCATCGGTTATATAGGAAGAGATTCTGTTGAAAATTCACCCTAATAAAAAAATAAAAATCTATGAATTCACGGCTTTATTAGATCATGTTCTTAATTTATCAAAATAAATGCAGTAATAGCATGATGTATTTTAAAGAGAAGAGTAGACTAAAAGACAAAGTTCCCATTTTTCCATTACTTCAAATGGATGACAGAAAATATGGATTTGTAATGGGAATCTTATACAGCCCCTGACAGTATTATTCAAAATGTACAAAATGTGTTTTGCTTTTATTCATCTTACATAACTCATTCATTACAATTTAAAGGGAGCCAAAAAAATAAGACAAGTCATGAAAGCTGAAAATACTTTTTTCTCACCAAAGTATTGGCAGCTTCTACAAACTGCATTACCTTATCAAAGGCTTAGCACTTGTCTTTGGTAAACCATACACTGAGAGCAAACAATGTCAAAAAAGTAAACACATAATATAGAAAGGCTGAAAAACTCTCAGAAGGACCAAAACCACCCTTTGAAGTTCAGTTTAAAAGAAATGAGAATGCCTCAAAATATCACTAAGTGTCCCAGTGGTCGGCTATCAAAACAATTTAGAGCTTGTCAGCACTTTTGAAACCCTTGGTGTATAGATATGACAACAAAGCATGTTGTGTTTGAAACCTTCTCATAATGTGTATATCACAAGACTGTCAAATGTGTCTCAAAACCCTTTCAGAAATGCTTCAAACCTGTTCACACTTTCTGCAGCCCATGCAAAAAACAAAGCGACTGATATCGACTGTTCTGAAATCAGAAGCCTCTCCCAAACATTTCCTCTAGAAAATGTTTCATCATATTATACAATTTACTTACACTATATTTCCTAAAATATTTGGTCGTCTACCTTCACACGCATATGAAGTTGAGTGACATCCCATTCTTAATCCATAGGGTTTAATATGATATCGGTCCACCCTTTGCAGCTATAACAGCTTCAACTCTTCTGCGAAGGCTTTCCACAAAGGTTAGGAGTATGTTTATGATCATTTCTGACCGTTCTTCCAGAAGCACATTTATGAGATCAAACACTGATGTTGGACAAGAAGGCCTGACTTGTAGTCTCCACTCTAACTCATCCCAAAGGTGCTCTATTGGGTTGAGGTCAGGACTCTGTGCAGGCCAGTCAAGTTCTTCCACACCAAACTCACTCATCCATGTCTTTATGGACCTTGCGTTGTGCACTGGTGTGCAGTCATGTTGGAACAGGAAGGGGCCATCCCCAACCTGTTCCCACAAAGTTGGGAGAATGAAATTGTCCAAAATCTCTTGGTGCTGAAGCATTAAGAGTTCCTTTCACTGGAACTAAGGGGCTGAGCGCAACTCCTGCAAAACAACTCCATATCATAATCCCCCCTCCACCAAACTTTACACTCGGCACAATGCAGTCAGACAAGTGCCATTCTCCTGGCAACCGCAAAAACCAGACTTGTCCGTCGGATTTCCAGACGGTGAAGCGTGATTGGTCACTCCAGAGAACACGTCTCCATTGCTGTAGAGTCCAGTGGCAGCACTTTACACCACTGCAGTCCACGCTTTGCATTGTGCTTGGAGATGTCAGGCTTGGATGCAGCTGCTCGGCCATGGAAACCCATTCCATGAAGCTCTCTACGCTGTTCTTGAGTTAATCTGAAGGCCACTTTAAGTTTGGAGGTCTGTAGCGATTGACTCTGCAGAATGTTGGTGACCTCTGTGCACTATGCACCACAGCATCCGCTGATCATTTTACATGGCTGACCACTTTGTGGCTGAGTTGCTGTCGTTCCCAATCACTTCCACTTTGTTATAATCCCACTGACAGTTGACTGTGGAATATTTAGTAGTGAGGAAATTTCATGACTGGACTTTTAGTGACTTAAAAGCATAAACAGACAATACGTTAAATGTTAATAACATTGAAACAAGGCAAAAATACCGGGTGATACAGGGAAACATTAATTTGAGTTATTTCACTTGTAATTCATTACAGATTAATGCAGTAAATTCTTAATGGTTTAAATGAGCATAAAGTTTATGTAATTGTGTTTATATAATAAACAAGTGCTCAGTATGAACCTTCTTCAGCTGTATGGACAACATCAATGCCATAGTCAAATGGAAAATTTTAGTGTTTTTTTAGGCCAATTAAAGTCATCTGAACCTGCAGATGATGTGGGCAGCACCACACGCAAAAAAACCCAAAAAAAAACAACAGCATCGCAGTTTGTCTTCTCTACTAAATTTGGGCTTCCTTGTCCAATATCTTCCATAGTTTTTTTTTTTTTTTTGGTAACACTTTATTTGGATGGTCCACTGTAGGTGCTTTGTAAATGTTCAGTATATCTTTAAGTAACATTCGTCTAAATATCCATTAAATGCAACTCATTGTGAAGTTGAGTGTTGCTTGGATGGTCCTCTGTAGGTGCTTTGTAAATGCTCACTTGGCCTTTAAGTAACATTCACCTAAATATCCATTAAATTCATCTGAACTTAAAGTTCAGTGTGAAAGATTTTATTAAATCTAACCCTAAACCCTAAACCTAACCCTAACTTTAACCTCAAGCTAAAACCTGCATCTACTCCTAACCCTAACCATGACGTTGTTGATAATCAACTGAGGATCACCAGAAAGTTTGTTAATGGTTTAAGTCTCTGTAGACCACCTATATGAGATCATCCAGATAAAGTGTGGCCTTTTTTTTCTTAAATGTGTTCGTTACAGGTCCTAAGAAAAGTCTGTATCAGATTCATGATGTGTTCTGAAGGTGTAGGACTGTTCTTAGATTCTGTTCTTAAGTATAAATGCCAAGTAAGAGAACAGTGGTGAATGTCAGAATCTTTGTATAAACTGTGTAAGTGGGTTTTCAGAAGAACTTTCTTCTTAAGAATGGTGGGAGAATAAGGGCCATTATTTTTATCCGTGTCAGCATTACAGTGTTAGATAACTACACTACAAGATGTCTAAAGTAAGCTGAAATGAATTTAAAGCCAAAACTAAGATTGAGTGTGTGGCACAGGTTAAAAAAAACAAATCGGTGTGGAAGACAGTTAGTTTGAGTTTGTGCGTTGATATGTACCTAACTAGCAAGCATGATGTCATTGAGCTGTGATGTCAGCATCAGTGAGTAATTCGGCTTGGAACATCACCTAAAATCCTAATATTATTGCTCTGCTGTTTGGCCTCTGTATTCCAACGAAGGGTTAAAACAGAGAAATGATTCACAGTCAGGTCACTCATCACACCCACCATCCAGAGTGACTTCATCCACCTGTGACCATCCATCAGACAGAGATCAGCTCCAAAATCATCCAAACCCACTTGCTACTGTTATACTACCTATACTATCTCTGCTTTTAGCCTTCATGTTATAAACAAAGGGCTTTCAGTTTACATTGATTTAGCTTATTAAACATATCTGATATTAAATATGCAGCTTAGTCTGCAATTAAAAATAAAGCCTGTCTTGCTGTGTATCAGAGTTTTAGCAGTCTGAATCCAAGAGGACAGAAAATCAATTAAAAAAATGTCAGCCTGATGCTACTTGCTTATTTTTACTCATAATAACCAACAGAATGAATCATCATCAGATTTATTGCACTTTCAGCTCACAGACACTCCAGACTAACAATTTCTGAAAAGGTTTCTGAGGTGTAACTTGTTTTCAAGATCTCTGTAATTAAAAATATACTAACTTTAGCAGGTGCTGGGTATAGTTTTGATGAGAAATGGCCCAAATTCACAAAGATATCAAATTTGTCAGCATTTACATGTCAAACAAAGGCATATTTGAGTAGCCCAGGGTCTTCTGAAAATTATAGCATATGGCATGTGTGACTTTTGTGTGTAAGTACTTTATATTTGCAAATGTAATTGCAATTGACCCAAAAATACCAAAAAATTCTCCAAAATGTTGTTTCTAAGAGTTAGTGGAAGTAACATGTAAAGTCTACTTCATGTAACACAGACTTTTCTCCAAGTTTGGGTCATTTTATTTGGTCCATTCACCATGAAATTTACATACAAAATGAAGGGCAACAGGTATTTTCAAATTCTGTCGAAAACTAAAAAATGACAACAATGGAGATACGAGGTTTTGTTACAGGTTTCATAAAGGTGATCCCTCAAGACTGTTGCTACATCTTAAGGAAAGTCCTAGTCCTAAGTTTATTTTTTTATTTATTTAGTGCTTTTTACAACAAGCATTGTCACAAAGCAGCTTCACAGAAATTCTGGGTCCAAGCCCCAGTGAGAAAACCAAAGGCAACTGTGGCAAGAAAAGACAGCAAGAGGAAAAAACCTTGAGAGAAACCAGGCCTAAAAAGGGGAACGCATCCTTCTCCGGTCACCACCAGAAAATAATAACAAGATAATAATACAACAAGACAATTAATATACACTGATGAAAATTAAAAAGAAAAAAGACTGTCACTGGATAGAAGTATTTAGATGAACCAATGAAAACAAGTGACTACTGTTAGACGTCACTTAGACTAACAATGTGAAAAAGCTAAATGAAAATTAGTCGCAGTTACCAGTGAAGACCAATGACCACAGTTAGCAGCATATGGATATGCTCAGCATCCATCCATCCATCCATCTATGCTCAGCTGCTTATCTGGGTCCGGGGGCAGCAGCCTAAGCAAAGAGGCCCAGGCCTTCCTCTTCCCCGCCACCTCCTCCAGCTCTTCCGGAGAGATACCGAGGCGTTCCCAAGACAGTCGAGAGACATAATCCCTCCAACGTGTCCTGGGTCTTCCCCAGGGTCTCCCAAAAGCTTGTGACCATATGTGAGAGTCGGAACGTAGATTGACCGGTAAATTGACAGCTTCGCCTTCTGGCTCAGCTCTCTCTTCACCATGACGGACCGGTATAGGGTCCGCATTACTGCAGACACTGCACCAATCTTCCTGTCAACCTCTCACTCCATCCTTCCTTCACTCGTGAACAAAGTCCCAAGATATCTCCCAAAATCCCAATAGATCTCCCGGTTAGCAGCATATAAATGAGAGTTAAATCCATAAACATAAATTATGTGTCAGTGTGTTGTGAGGCATGTTTAGCAGCAGGCAGCGTAGGATCTGTCTTCAAACCAATCAACATGAAAAGGCAGGAAGTGGCACAAGTTAATTACTTTAAATACCTGGGAACAGTTATTGACAACACACTCACTTTTCAGAATAATGTAGATTGTTTATAAAAAAGCAAGGCAGAGACTCTCTCTCCTCAGGAGGCTGAGGAGTTTTAATACCAGCAAACACACTCTGACCATGGTCTACCGATCACTTATAGAGAGTATTATCAATTTCAATATCATGTCTTGGTTTGGGAATCTCTCAATAAAGCAAAAAAATAAATTGACCCAGGTGGTCAACCAGGCCAGTAAGATTACTGGAGATAAACAACAGTCGCTCCAGAACTTATACCTTCGATCTGCAGCCATTAAGGCAACCCAGATCTACAAGAACCCTACCCACCCCCTTCATTCATCATTCCAGTTATTGCCATCAGGCTGGAGACTTAAGGTCCCACTCGCCAGAAGAATGGGTACAAAAAATCAACTGTGCCCACTGCTGTGAGCATTTTGAATAATGACATAATAAGTAACACCCTACATAATGTTTTATGTGTCTAAGAATGTATTTTATGTGCCAGATTGCCAGAGACAAATTTCCATTTTATGCAAATCTAATGGACAATAAAGTTTTCTTATCTTATCTTTACATGTAATCAGATAATGGGGAAACTCCAGGTCTACTTGCGTCAGACAGTAATCAGATTTCTGCTTTGCAACCAGCCAATAAACTCTCAGAAGAAGACGTGACAACATAAAACTCAAGCTTCATACATTCAAGCATTGCATCACTTTACTTTAAAATATGAACATACATCATCTAGAAGGTTATTAATATTTAAATCTTTTCATTCATGTTTGGTTTGGTTTGGTTTTTGCTGCTGCTTATTTCTGGTACCATCATCTGTTTTCACACATGCTCAGACTGAGAAATCTGAAAGAAATCAGAGTAAGAGCTCACACTGAGAAATCTGATTACTGAGCTGAAATCCAGCCTCTTTATTGGATTTCTAAATCAGATTTCTATATCAGAGTATGGCATTTACATGACCATTTGAATAATTAGATAACTGTGGAAATCCCATTGAGTGTATGTGTTGGTTCCTGATGGTTTTGCAATGTGTTCTGGCTTTTTTTAGTGGGATGACATTACAACGTAAAGGATCACTGTGGTTTAACAGGTGACCAGTTGCTGATTCTAAATGCATTTGATGGTTTCCTAATGAGATGTAAAGCTGTCCTGAAGGAAACAAGTAATCTCTGATGAAAACCATTAATCTAACTCCTATTAGAAATCAAAATAATTAGGTTTTAATCCTAATCGTTTCTAATGGTCCTTTTTCAGCAGGGCAATATAATTAGGAGGGCAAGTGGCATGCAGGTGAGGCCTTTTGCACAGCTTGGACAGCGGAAAAGCTCCATAGTGGTCAAACTGGTCAAGAAGGCCCAGTCCCCAATGACTACAAATCCCTTTTCCACTACACTCCCTATATTCGCATATATTTGAGCAAGTCGGCACCATACTAAGGTGCTACCGATGTTAAAACGGCCTAATGTTCCAATTTAATGGAGTAAGCCAATTGTAATATTTAGCTTTTTTGCACTGCTATTGTTTAAGCCATATTCCGATGATTATTCCAAATAAAGGACTATTGTCCAACCCATAAGTCCACTGTGTGCTCTTGTAAGACATATTCCCTTCCCTGATGTTGATGAAAGAATCTAATTCCTCCATTGTCTCTAATACACACAAACTACCAGTGAGAAAAAAATTGAAATGCCCAGCTGCCATTGTGGAAACAAGCACCAGTTAATCAAACTCGGCTGAAAAGAGGAAAAAGAAGCTTAGACATGCGGCCAAAATAATAATAATGCTTTAAATTGAGGCCTCACTTGTTTCAGGGAACAATATACAAACTTTCAAAGGTCTAATGACTGGGGAAAGTCTGAAAGTTCCTTAAGTAGAAAAAAAAACAGGAGTCTTAATCCCCTGTAGCCTGTAGAGAGAAGGCATCACTACAAAGTGGAAATAATGAGCCATATTTTTCCGTTGCGTAATTAATGCATGACTTTTTAAATAACTGAAGCGCAAAATGAATGTTATAATTGGTTGCGGTGCAGCCTTGCCAGGGCCCCCTCTCTTCCCGCTGAAGATGCTTAGTGTTATGGAGGAGCTTAGACTGGGCTGTAGGGCAATTAATTATGTATGTCTACTATATTATTATCATAATGTTGGTGTACGTTTTTGCATCTCTTAATCACTCCTGCGAGAGAACATGGCATGGAGGCTCTAACGGCACAGCTTACAGCTTTAAGTAGAAGGTCCCTCCACAAATGACCTCAGGGAAGCTTGTAGAGGGTAATTCAGTATTCGATACTAAAGTCTTGCTTGTCTATAAATTTCTATTTATATTTTTTATTTAATGTAGTTGCAGCATAACAGTGTCAATGTCTTAATGTCCAGTCACTCAAATTTACTTTTTGAGTTGAGTTGCATCTATTCTCCCCGTGTCTGCGTGGGTTTCCTCTGGGTTCTCCGGTTTCCTCCCAAAGACGTGCAGTCAGGCTAATTGGACATGCTAAATTGCCCCTAGGTGTGAGTGTGTGAGTGACTGTCTGTGTCTGTCTGTCTGCCCTGCGATGGACTGGTGACCTGTCCAGGGTGTATCCTGCCTTCCACCCGAAGACTGCTGGGATAGGCTCCAGCACCCCCCCGCGACCCTGACGGAGAAGCGGCTTAGAAAATGGATGGATGGATGGATGGATGGATGGATGGATGGATGGATAAAATACACATAAAACTGTAGCTTTAGTTTGTCTTTAAAAACATTTTTAAAATAAAAAAAATAGGTACATTGCAATATTCACACTATTAATTTCTGCCAGGATTCTACAATATTTAACTCAAAATTTGGTCCCACTTTATATTAAGTGTCTGTAATAACCATGTAGTTACACATGAATAACATAATCTAAAGCGGGACTTAAACTTTTCTCAGTAAAACACTGTATTCCTCTTTTCATGAGTGGGCTGGAGGTTAGGGAACCAGTCTTGTCACCAGAAGGTTGCCAACTCAATCCCCTGGGTCAACAAGATCTGACTGAAGTGCCGTTGAGCAAGACACCTAACCCCCAACTGCTCCCTGGGTGCCATGGATAGGGCTGCCCACTGCTTTTGGCAAGTATGTTCAGTGTCCCCTAGTGTCTGAGTGATCACTAGTGTGTATGTGGTGTTTCACCGTATGGATGGGTTAAATGTGGAAGTGACTTTCCCTGTTGTGAGACTAATAAATTATTATTATTATAATTATTATTATTATTTTTAAGAGTGGTCTTTGCACAACTCAAAGATAGGCAGCTACCTAGAGCCCCCATGAGCCAAGGGTCCCATGAAAATCCACATTAGATTTACGGTACATGTTGGTTAAATAACCTATTCAGAAAAATATATCATTACCATATAGTTGCTCCCTGTAGTTCTACAATTATGAATGTAGTCCATCTGTTTCACTGCATAATTTATTAGCCCTTATTCACCTTGTTCTTTAAAGGTTGCTCTCTTCCAAATGGCTCTTTGTTCAGGTGGATTGCCTGTTGTTTTGCCAACACTTCAGTACAGGAGTACATTTTAATGCCCTTTCAATGCTTTTATTAAGTCTTCTCAAGCCAGTAGATGGTAATGAACTGGCCACAGTTACTTAAACATTTAACAGTGCACTTCTATTTGTCTGTTACACTCACAATCGTTGGACCAACATTTTATAGGTGTACTTTATTATGCACTTAAGTCGTCTTAAGCCCATAACTGATACCTGACTCATCAAGCCAGGAACTACTGATTAACTGGTTGTTTATTATTACTTTATTGAGCAGCAACTACACTTAAAAAATATAGGGTTCTTTGAACAATGCCATAGTAGCCCATTTTGGTTCCTTAAAGATCCAGGTTGGTAAAAGTGATTCATGAGTGTGAAGAACTTTTAAAAGGCTCAAAGAACCTTGCCATAATACCATATAAAGTTAGGGTTCCTCCAAGAACCTTTGTCAAATCTAATCATCTTTGACACATCACATTTACAGAAGTGCAAAGGTGAGTGAAAACTTTAGGGTGGGCCCATTTGTAGAACTTAAACACAATTTAAAAAAAAAAAGTGACATATACACACATAAAGACATGCACACATGCACAATGTACGCAGTAACATATGCCACCATTGCACTGAACAGTTTGCACAGTAATACACTATATTTCCAAAAGTGTTCAGTCACCCATCCAAATCATTGAATTCAGGTGTTCCAATCACTTTCATGGCCACAGGTGTATAAAACCAAGCCCCTAGGCCTGCAGACTGCTTCTACAAACATTAATGAAAGAATGGGTCGCTCTCAGGAGCTCAGTGAATTCCAGCATGGTACCATGATCAGACGCCACCTGTGCAACAAGTCCAGTCGTGAAATTTCCTCACTACTAAATATTCCACAGTCAACTGACAGTGCTCAGTTTACTCTGGTTGTTACTTAATAAGGTGGTAATGAGCAGCTAGTTCATTACCAGCTACTGACTTATGGCTGACTAAGAGATTTTTAAGGCCATTATAATCTCCCAAATACTGAAGGTTTACCAAGATTCATTTACTTTCAAAGTCTAGCATTTGTAATATTGCAGCGAATGATTTGAGCATGATTTTGCATTACACTTGTTTAACAAAGCATTTGAATAAATGTAAAAACAGCAAGACGCTACACATATGCATGGAAAACAGGGAGTATTTAAAAATAAATTTCACAACAAACACACCTAACGCTCTTCAGTATAGAACACAATAAATAATATGCAGAGCTGCAATAATTAAACTTTCTTTCTATTCTAACATCATTATTATTGTTGTTTTTCCAGTGTCTTACAGATTTGTTTTTTTTGCCTAAAAATGTTTCTCTTTGATGGAACATGAAGAAAAAAACAAACAAAGGCTCTTCAGATATGCAAGTCAGGTTTCAGTGCTCACCTAAAACAGCCAGCTGGTTTGAGAATGACAGATCATTAGAATATACACTGTCTGAAGTGCAGCCAGCACAGCAAAAGCACCTGTTGTGGATTTGAAATCTGTAATTATTTCACTAACAGTGATTTATATATATGCAAATGTTCATTTCTGGTTACCTGCAAACAGGTAAAAGTTTGGAGCTTACTGGCAAAAGTACAGGTTGATTTTCAAAGTGAAAATAAGTTAACGCATCCACTACAGAGAACCACTTCTGCACATTTTAATATACACAATATTTATTTCCTGAAATAAACATATTGGTACATTGGCACATATATAAGATGTGCTCTGTGCAAAAGTTATGTCAGTATATTAAACTCAGCAAATAAATAGAAATTCTGCACTAAAAAGATTCCATTGGTTACTATCAATAACTCCTCTGAACTTTTGGCACAGTGGCTGTTTTGTTAGGTTTATATATATGTGTATACAGTATCTCAAAGAATTGAGTACACCCCTCATTTTTCTGCAAATTTCATTATATCTTTCCATGGGATGATACAATGTGTTCAGCATCACATCCAGAGGTTAACTTAAAAAATAAATGCATGAGTGCTGTCAGCATTGCTTGCAGAGGCTGAAGAAGTGGGAGCTCAGCCTGTCAGTGCTCGGACTCTGCCTGGCCGTCATCCTAGAAGGAAGCCTCTTCTGAAACTGATGTACAAGAAAGCCCACAAACAGTTTGCTGAAGACAAGCAGTCCAAGAATATGGAATACTGGAACCATGTCCTGTGGTCTGATGAGACCAAGATAAACTTGTTTGGATCAGATGGTGTCCAGGAAGGAGGAGGAGCGCAAGGTGTCTAACGTCCACCAGCTCTGTGATGTCATCATGGAGGAGTGGAGAAGGATTCCAGTAGCAACCTGTGCAGCTCTGGTGAATTCCATGCCCAAGAGGGTTCAGGCAGTGCTAGTTAATAATGGTGGTCACACTAAATATTGACACTTTGAGCACAATTTGGACATGTTTACTGTGAGGTGAACTCACTTGTGTTGCCAGCTATTTAGACATTAATGGCTGTGTATTGAGTTTTTTTCAGAGGACAGTAAATCTGCACTGCTATACAAGCTACACTGACTACTTTGTTATATCCAAGTTTCATTTCTATAGTGCTGTCCCATGAAAGATATAATAAAATTTAACTCATGTTTGTGAGATACTCAAGCCCATTAAAATATTTTTAATAAAATACATTTTTAACTCTCAGTTGGTGGTACAACCTTACAGTAATTTGCTGTGTTATATCTAAAGATAAGCACAGATGGATTTTATGATTCCAGCGTTCTAAGCAAAAGACTAGGGGGCCTTGCATAGACATTTTTAATTAGTTGAGGCCAGAGTTATGAATCTCTCTGAAAATAATGATATTGTGGTGCAATAATCTTATGATTAGTCAATATATACCTTAGTTTGAGTAATTGGTCATTTGTAATTTATTATGTCTTTGAGGTGTTCCCTCAACGCTGGAGCTGTCTACACTAACATTAACACTATCACAATAACACTGAGCCTGTGCAGCACTCTGTTCTGTTAGCTTTGGTGGTGAAACCTTTTGCTTTCCTCCCTGTTTCTGCATTTATCTGCTGCACTTTATTTGATTATTCTTCTCAACTCCCAGAAGATCACACTGTAGAACCTTCTATTCATCACATAGATTATTGCTTGTCTAGATCTTATCAGGAGGTCTTTATGCATTTGTGTCCTCACATAATAAAAGAGTCCATTATAATCATAACTGGTGGACTATTCTCAGTCCCGCAGTGACACTGAGGTGTTTAAAAAAATGATCCACCACCCAAGTAATACTGTGGTGGTCCTGTGGGGTTACTGACCATTGAAGAACAGGGAGACAGACGGGCTAACATAGTATGCAGTGAAACAGATGGACTACAGTCTGTAACTGTAGAATAACGTGCACCTCTGTGGTACGTGGAGCGGAAGGGTTTAAATACAAGGTAGATATACTCAGTAAGGAGGTGAGTCTGACATGAGTTGTGATTCACATCCCTGTTATATTCTAAGGCTGGCTTTACACCATGAAACGTTCATGCATTTTTAGTTGCTTGAAACCACTCGCACTTGAATCGCATAATCTAAAGCACCTTGCAACTCATTTGAAACTCAGCCGCAATAGTCACAAGCTTTTCAACTTTGTTGAACAGGTTTCATTTAATACCCAAACTAAATGGCAGTTAGATAATGCCAGAAAGAAACTTACCATACAAACGATGGACAAAACCTCTAACATATAGGAAAGAAGTCTAGATAGGGTTTGTGTAGTGGGTAACGTCTCTGTCTTCTATGCTGTAGACTGGAGGTCAATCCCCACGAGGGCAAACACCCTACACTAGACTCCTAACACAACCTTGGCCTGCCTGTGTAAAAGAATCAAAGTGTAAGTTGCTCTGGATAAGAGCATCTGCCAAATACCATAAATGTAGAATAAATGTTTTGCTGTTTTACCCATAAACTACATATGAAAGGAGTAGTTCAAGTATGTGGTGTGTATATACACAGTACTGTGCAAAAGTTTTGGCACCCAAGACACATTTTCAAAATCTTTTTATTTGTGTAGTTTGCATTTATTTGCTGAGAAAAGTGTTTTATATATATATATATATATATATATATATATATATATATATATATATATATATATATATATATATATATACACACTCTAATGGATGTTGGTGTGTTTGTTTAACCATTTTCAAACCTCTCCTCGAAGAAGCCCAGTATTATATGTAGTTAATTAAGTTCAGTATTATATGTATATATAATATGTATATATATCTTGCCACTGTCAGAATAAAACCTCATATCTCCAAAATGCTAACTTTACAGAAGAAAGAAAAAGCATACTGTACTTTTAATGTAAGTCAATGGAACCAGACGTCTTTCCAAGTCATTTTGGGCCTTTTCTTTTGGTCCATTCATCATGAAATTTACACACCATGTAAAGGGCAACAGGTCCTTTGAAATTATGTCAGAAACTGAAAAATGGAGATGCGTGGTTTTCTTCCAACAGCAGCAATATATATATATATATATATATATATATATATATGGATGGAAGCCAAAATGAGAAAATAAAGAAACAGATTTAATTGTAATGTAATTTTATTGTAATTACCTGTTTTGGCCTTCAAGTAGCTTTAATAAGCACTGTTAAAACTGACATGGACCCACACCAACAGGATCTCACGAGTGCACATGTTTGGAGACATTGCATGTGACAGGACCAGAATATATCCTAAATAAAGATGCAAATGCTTAGCACGCTGAATGTCACTGCTGTTATAACCAAAACGCTAATGCTGAATGAGAAAAGAAGTTTAAACTTAAAACGCAGCTGTGCTGCTCAGTGTTGTTTCAGGTATAATTTTCAGTTAGTCAGTAACGGACACATAACACCTAATATTTGCCTTCACTGCACTGGCTGTAAGTCTTAACTCAGGAATTAAGCACTGTATTCTTTCACCAGACACTGTGTACTTCACTGCATCCATGGTGTATTTCACAATGAGATTGCAGTACTCAGTCTAAAAGTAGCTAGAACACAGTATGGATGCACTCTACACATAATGTACCCTTATAACTCTTAATCCCTTAAATGGCCAGTGCCCATCAAAGTGCCTAAGGTTTTATTACACACTTCTATAAACTCATAGTAGCTTGGCCAGTTTGCATTAAAGTCCCTGTAGTTACTGAATAATAAGCCTTAGTATGTAATAACTTTAGGATTTTAAGAGATACAATGAGACAAGCCTAGTTATCAGGATATAACAGGATATAAAGTATATAATATATTGTATAGAATATGCTTTATGTGCTTTGGGAGGGAGCCCAAATATTGCAAGCCAAATTTTGTCAGTAAATATAGAATTCATACAGAAATTATACTACTACTAAAAACATAATGACTGTAATAATAAATATGTTTTAAAACATTAACCTGCTGCTTGCCTTTGGTTTTGCTTGCACATGGACATTTCAACACCATGGACACTTAAGTCAGCCAGTCAAAGTCTCAGTAAGACACCCTTGTTGGCTGGTCACCAGACTCCAGACAATATTTTGGAGAGGAGAGGAGGTTTTAACATTGACTCTATAAGTAAATAAAGGAAAGTGCAACACTTTGATGTCATGTCTTAAATTTGAACTGTTGCATATCAGCAATGATTACCTCTCAGGTGGCTTCATATGTCATCATATGTGAGTTTACAATGTACAGTAAAGATTTAAGGCTACACTTTTTAGACGTCTGTAGTTCCTGTTTTATCAGTTTATATATATGTATATAACTAGGTTTTTACTTTACCTTAAACTTTAACACAGCTTTTCCAACTGCCAGTTCCCACCTGCTCATTGCCCCGCTCCTTCCACTCCTTGCATAATTAACACCTGTGAATATTAGCATCGCTCGGAGAGGAACTAAGCCATTGCTCACACCCAATGACAGGAGCGATATGGAATATACATTCTTATGTAAGAGTTTGAGTGCCAGTGGTAAAACTATGTGTTCTCTACAGAGGACTCACTTCTGCACATTTTACTGCACAATTACTGTTTATTCACTGAATTGAACATATTTTGGGGGAATATTTTGCAGTATATTTTATAGTTTCTATAGCCATTGAATTGCAGTTAGCATCTTATCTGAAGTGCAAAATACTCTATTATTTAAATATAAAGTGCAGAAGGATGGTATAGTGCTAAACATATATGATTTATATATATATATAGATTTGTAAGTATAAATATAATATACAGTAAAATATGTGCACACAATTTGATTGGCAAGGATAGCTTATTTTCCTTTAGAAAAATCAACAAAACATGCTATTTGATTTTGTTCAAACTTTTTTTTCTGTCTTTCATTTTATGGCAATATGCTTTTTTATGTATGTATTGGTCTCTTTTTGTATTATGTATTACTAACACCTGTGTAGTTACACATGAACAGCATATGTAGCAACAATGTAATACCTGACTTAGTGATATTTTACAGAAGCACAACTTTTGTAATTAAACGTTTCAACTCCAGTTGATAATTACACAAGTGTATCATGATGGCATGTTCTCTCTCATGTAATTACTCATGGATCATAACATACACCAAAGGTTTAGGCACCAAAGACACATTTTCAAAATCTGTTTATTTGAGAAGTTTGTGTTTATTTGCTGAGAAAAGTGTTAATATTAGAAAAGAAAAAATTCATAGAATATTAATTAATAATGATTATATATAAATATATATATACACTAAATAGTGATTTTCTGTATGTTAGTAGGTTTGTTTAACCATTTCCAAGCCTCTCCTCGAGGAAGCCCAGTATTATATGAGGTTAGTTAAGTTCAGTATTATATGTAGTTAGTTAAGTCCAGTATTATAAGTAGTTAGTTAAGTTCAGTATTATATGTAGTTAGTTAAGTCCAGTATTATATGTAGTTAGTTAAGTCCAGTATTATATGTAATTAGTTAAGTCCAGTATTATATGTAGTTAGTTAAGCCCAGTATTATATGTAGTTAGTTAAGTCCAGTATTATATGTAGTTAGTTAAGTTCAGTATTATATGTAGTTAGCTAAGTTCAGTATTATATGAGGTTAGTTAAGTTCAGTATTATATGTAGTTAGTTAAGTACAGTATTATATGTAGTTAGCTAAGTTCAGTATTATATGTGGTTAGTTAAGTTCAGTATTATATGTAGTTAGCTAAGTTCAGTATTATATGAGGTTAGTTAAGTTCAGTATTATATGAGGTTATTTAAGTTCAGTATTATATGTAGTTAGTTAAGTCCAGTATTATATGTAGTTAGTTAAGTCCAGTATTATATGCAGTTAGTTAAGTCCAGTATTATATGTAGTTAGTTAAGTTCAGTATTATATGTAGTTAGTTAAGTTCAGTATTATATGTAGTTAGTTATGTCCAGTATTATATGTAGTTAGTTAAGCCCAGTATTATATGTAGTTAGTTAAGTTCAGTATTATATGTAGTTGGTTAAGTTCAGTATTATATGTAGTTAGTTAAGCCCAGTTTTATATGTAGTTAGTTAAGTCCAGTATTATATGTAGTTAGTTAAGTCCAGTATTATATGTAGTTAGTTAAGTCCAGTATTATATGTAGTTAGTTAAGTCCAGTATTATATGTAATTAGTTAAGTCCAGTATTATATGTAGTTGGTTAAGTCCAGTATTATATGTAGTTAGTTAAGTTCAGTATTATATGTAGTTAGTTAAGTCCAGTATTATATGTAGTTAGTTAAGTCCAGTATTATATGTAGTTAGTTAAGTCCAGTATTATATGTAGTTGGTTAAGTCCAGTATTATATGTAGTTAGTTAAGTATTATATGTAGTTAGTTAAGTCCAGTATTATATGTAGTTGGTTAAGTCCAGTATTATATGTAGTTAGTTAAGTTCAGTATTATATGTAGTTAGTTAAGTTCAGTATTATATGTAGTTAGTTAAGCCCAGTATTATATGTAGTTAGTTAAGTCCAGTATTATATGTAGTTAGTTAAGTCCAGTATTATATGTAGTTGGTTAAGTCCAGTATTATATGTAGTTAGTTAAGTATTATATGTAGTTAGTTAAGTCCAGTATTATATGTAGTTAGTTAAGTCCAGTATTATATGTAGTTGGTTAAGTCCAGTATTATATGTAGTTAGTTAAGTCCAGTATTATATGTAGTTGGTTAAGTCCAGTATTATATGTAGTTAGTTAAGTCCAGTATTATATGTAGTTAGTTAAGTCCAGTATTATATGTAGTTGGTTAAGTCCAGTATTATATGTAGTTAGTTAAGTCCAGTATTATATGTAGTTAGTTAAGTCCAGTATTATATGTAGTTAGTTAAGTTCAGTATTATATGTAGTTAGTTAAGTCCAGTATTATATGTAGTTAGTTAAGTCCAGTATTATATATAGTTAGTTAAGTCCAGTACTATATGTAGTTAGTTAAGTTCAGTATTATATGTAGTTAGTTAAGTCCAGTATTATATGTAGTTAGTTAAGTTCAGTATTATATGTAGTTAGTTAAGCCCAGTATTATATGTAGTTAGTTAAGTCCAGTATTATATGTAGTTAGTTAAGTCCAGTATTATATGTAGTTAGTTAAGTCCAGTATTATATGTAGTTGGTTAAGTCCAGTATTATATGCCATTAGTTAAGTCCAGTATTATATGTAGTTGGTTAAGTCCAGTATTATATGTAGTTAGTTAAGTCCAGTATTATATGTAGTTAGTTAAGTCCAGTATTATATGTAGTTGGTTAAGTCCAGTATTATATGTAGTTAGTTAAGTTCAGTATTATATGTAGTTAGTTAAGTCCAGTATTATATGTAGTTAGTTAAGTCCAGTATTATATGCCATTAGTTAAGTCCAGTATTATATGTAGTTGGTTAAGTCCAGTATTATATGTAGTTAGTTAAGTCCAGTATTATATGTAGTTAGTTAAGTCCAGTATTATATGTAGTTGGTTAAGTTCAGTATTATATGTAGTTAGTTAAGTTCAGTATTATATGTAGTTAGTTAAGTCCAGTATTATATGTAGTTGGTTAAGTCCAGTATTATATATAGTTAGTTAAGTCCAGTATTATATGTAATTAGTTAAGTCCAGTATTATATGTAGTTAGTTAAGTTCAGTATTATATGTAGTTAGTTAAGTCCAGTATTATATGTAGTTAGTTAAGTCCAGTATTATATGTAGTTAAAGTCCAGTATTATATGTAGTTAGTTAAGTCCAGTATTATATGTACTTAGTTAAGTCCAGTATTATATGTAGTTAAAAAGCAGCTCCTGGTTTGACCAATCAGTGCTTCAGTAAATTGTCCTCAGGATGTAATTGATTATGTTAACAAGTTCCTGTGGCGGCTGTGAAGGTGTCAAGGAAAAATATGGACCCAAGGAATTCTTGTTACTTTTTATTGTTTTTATGTTTATTTGAATTATGAATATGACTTTATTCTAATGTATATTGTGATAAACTCACTGCTGAGGGAAATTGTTTCAAAATTTGCTTAGATACCTAAAACTTTCGCACAGTACTGTACGTGTAATTATATTCATAATCAGACTGGAACAGTTTTTTTCTGGCCTTTTCCAACTATAAATGGAAGTATGTAATAACTTACATTAAGACACTCTGCTCACTCTGGATCTGCCAGTTTTCCTAGAATTTAGCTACCAGTGAAAATAACCAGTCATTCTGCATAAGATGTACCTAATAACGTGCCTTAAAGCCTTAAAAAGATACTTGTATTCTGTTTTCCTAGTGGTTCATGCCACAGCACACTTATTAGAGTTTCATTCTAGCCTGATAATAAAAGTTTCATAAACAATAACCATTGAGAATAATTGAATGGACAAAAATCCATTACATTTCTTGTTGGCAGAGCAACAGTCATATGCTCTTTGCTCACAGACTGAAACACTTCCCAGCATTTACAGCTGGTCAGAGGCTTAATGTTATTAGTGCACTCAAGCCAGCCTACTGCTTACTCCTGGCCTTAGGGGGGAATGTTATTGCATATTTCTACATATTTAAACCTCGTTGACTCATGACAGAACATAAAATATGTCATTCATATTGGCTCTGTAAGGGCAGATCCAATGTGTGCTTAGTAACACCATCTTGTACGTTGTACCAGATAGCAGTTGGCCACCATTTAGGTCCATCTGATTGCAAGTGAGCATAGATAAATCCAGTAGAAAGCTGACGAATTTTCCTATTCTAACCACAGATCTGGAGGTTATTTAATGGTAAGGGTGCCTTGAAACCATGGCATATGGCCTTTGCATTGGAAGGCTAGAGATCTGCATGTAATTTTAATTGTTATATAACATTTTACGACACAGGAAAAATGTGTTCAGACCATCTGTGCTAAGAATTGGGAACATTATTTTATCTGCGTCCTCTAGTCACTGCTTTTCCGCCTTGACCGCTGAAACATCCTGTACGACAGACTGGATATGAAAAGCTGCAATGTATGAGAAGATATCTGGATCAAATTGACATGGAAGAGCTGAATTTGCCAATGTCTCAAACGCTTCAGTAACTCAGCAGCATCATGCCTGCTTAGCCACAGTATCACAGCATTATCCAATGACTCTGTTCACAATTTGTGCCTGTTTGTTACAGACAAGATCAGAAATGCTGGATATAAGTCATTGTGTATCTTGGCACAGCAGCTCCTTCAGTGTGAGAGCAGTTTACTGCATGAACAAATGTTTTCCCCTTTAAGTAGCATGCTGAGGCAATCTTCCTCCAGAAAAAAAGAAGCTTGTATAACAGCATGTGGTCTCTCTCTCTCTCTCTCTCTCTCTCTCTCTCTCTCTCCTCTCCCTCTTTCTGCCTTCCTCCCTTTTCAGTGGGGGATGGGCCGCCAGCTGCTTTCCCTAGCACCTTCATATTAAAACCAGAATTTGCTGATTGCATGCAAAAGAGAAGTCAATTAAAAATCAACACATTAATTTTCTGCTGAGCTACAAAGAACACATGAAGGGCATGTTTGGATCTGACCATCTTAATAATCACTTCATTTTTCTGCCACACTTTCCATACACAACAAATTCAAGGTTTACATTAAGAACAGTGTAGTACAAATGCAATGTGCAATAGCAAACGTTTTTGCATTAGCATTCTCTGCTCTAACACTTTTTATTTCATTAAATACACACATACACATACACACACACACACACACACACACACACACACACACACACACACACACACATATATATATATATATATATATATATATATATATATATAAATAAAAACAAAATGCAATGAAATGCAAATCCTTTAAACTCTGTATTTCATTGAAAATAGTACAAAGACAACATATCAAATGTTAAAACCGAGAAAATGTATTATTTTTGAAAAATATATGCACTTTTAGAATTTGATGCCAGCAATAACTTCCAAAAATCAAGAAGGCTGGTAAAGTTGTGTAATGCTAAAATAAAACATCAGGTCAGTAACATGATTGGGAATAAAGAGCATCTCAGAGATGTGAAGTCTTTCAGAAGACGAGGAGGGGTTCATCACTCTGTTAAAAACTGCACCATCAAATAGAGCAAGAATTCAGGAAGAACATTTCTCACATAAAATAGCAAAGAACTTCTGCTTTTCATCATCTACAGTACAGAATATCATTAAAAGACTCACTCAGAGAATCTGGAGAAATCTCTGTATGTAAGGGACTTGGCCAAAAACCAATATTTGCTGGCCGTGATGTTTGGGCCCTCAGACGGCACTGCATTAAAACCAGACATGATTCATGATCCATCACTGCATTCACAAAGGCTAATTAAAACTCTAAAATGTGAAGAAGAAGCCAAATATAAACAGGATCCAGAAATGCTGCCACCTTCTCTGGGCCTGATCTCATTTAAAATGGACTGAGGAGAAGTGGAAAAGTGTCCTGTGGTCCTATGAATCAATATTTTAAACTCTTTTGGAAATCATGGACGCTGTGTCCTCTGGGCTGAAGACCACTCAGCTTGTTATTAGTACACAGGTCAAAAGCCAGCATCTGGACAAGCAGCATCTCCTCCGTTCACAAACACCTACAGAGCACTGTTAAAAGAAGAGGTGATGAAACACAGTGGTAAACACAACCCTGTACTAACCTTTTAGAAATGTGTTGTTGACATTAAATTCAAAATGGCCAAATATTTTTCAAAAAACAATAAAAATGTTCAGTTTCAACATTTGATTTGTTGTCTTTGTCCTATTTTCAATCAAATATAGAGTTTAAATGATTTGCACATTGCAGTGATACATCTCCTGGACCAGGATCGGTCACCGCTGCTATAAATTATGATTTTATTTATATATGCTCATTACTATCCCAGTTAAGCCCTTAACAAGCCATGGACTCATCAATGGCCCCAAAGTTTTACAACACACTTCTATACCCTAAGAATAGCTCCATCACTAAGTCCTTGTAGTAAGTGAATAATAATGCTTTGTATGTCATAAACCTGGAATATTAAGCGCTTAAAGCCTTGGATTTAAATGGATCATAGCATAATACTAGTAAACATCTAAGGTCTGAATACTACTTATTGTTATGCTTGCTTTTGTATTGTGAAATTAGTTATTGGTGTCTTAGAGGCTTGCCAGTAGGTTTAAGCATTTGATATGAGATTGTACCTAATGCGTTTAGTCTTTCTGAATAAATCTAAAGCAGCTCAGATGATGTGAATTAAAGCTCTTTCATGTTTTTTCTTTCTCGTACCTAATTGAACTCAACAAGAGCGTCTTTACTGTATTAGAGCAGGGAACATCAAGTGAAAACAGGTTGAGAAGCATTGATCAAATAAGAGAAAACTTCAGCCTCAGTTTCTAGAGACATAAAGGCTTTAAAAACTTTTGCAATAAGCTAATAACATTTGTGAAGAGGGGGTCACAAACTTACACCTTTACCAATAAGTATACCTCAGCCAAAGAACCCCTCAGTTATTCAATCTGATGATAAATATTTGGCAATATTTGGCTGATTTAATCAATACTAACAAATTACATTTATATATTACTATATACAGTATATATACATGAAAATGTTATCCTTTATCTGCTTGATTTATGTTGAAGAATGTTAAAAATTATACTTTAAAGAAACTTTAAAGTTTTTGTTAAAATATGTAATATGAAATGACCATTGGTGTTATCTGCTGTTGCCAAAAAAAAAGATAAAATAAATATTTAAAAAAAAAATTTCCAAGTAATATTAATTTTGTACCTGTATTTTGTTGAGTTAATTTGACTAAATCAGTACAACCCAACTGCCGTTTGTTTGATATCACTCAGAATGTACAATAAAAACATAAAAACATAAAAACTCACTAAAATAGAGACTTCTGTTGTTGCAAATGAACTCATCATATCTCTCATTCATCATATCATTCTCTTGTTCACAGAGAAGAGGGGCAAGATAGTAGGTTTTATTTTGAGGGCACAGTTTTATAATAAACACTACCTAGAAACACTTCAGAAGTGTTTGTCAGTCATTGGACTGAATGTTATTGTTGCATTTTTGCCTATTTACAAAACTGACAGCCCATAGGCCAGGACAGGCTCCATTATCCAGCCTGCCACATGAATTTTGAATCCATGCATTTTGGATTAAACTGTGTGGAAAACCAGACTCACAGCTCAGTGTCAACACTACTAACAAGCAGCTCTAAACATAGTCTTTCTAACTATTTGCTAACACCAGTTTTTAAAATGATGTGTAATGATAAATAATGCTACTGAAAGATGTTAGGATCGGTAAAGTAACTATTTAGCTTTTCTTAGATGTTGATATTACTGAGAGTTTAATAAATTACAATGCAGTACAATTGCAATTAAAACATGGTTTGAAAATAAATAGTTATGTACTTGTGAGTGTGCCAATCTTTTACATTACTTTGCTGTTTGTTATGTTTAAAATGTTTTCATGCTGCACTGACCGAGTGTCTAATCTGTTTTGAAGGTGATATTTGTTCAATCAGTTTGTTCACTCAGTATTTTTCAGATACATAAGTTATAAGTTGTTGTTGATGTGCAACTGGCCTGCTAAACAAGTTGACATTGGATGCACTGGGATGTAATGTGGCCCCTACCTTTGGACGTGTGCACAGAAAATGAATAGAAGTGGACCAAGAATTGACTCATGTGGGACACCAAGACAAATCAGATACATAAACTTTAAACCAGTACTGCTTAATTTAGAAATCATGTATAGTCAAATGAAGCATTTGAATCCAGCAGTCCACAAACTGCAGAGTTAGTTTATTGTGTTCTCATTTGATACTTTCACTGGGCTTTTAAGGCATTATAATACAAAATTATACTGACATTTAAAATGATGTATTTTTAATTAACAACATTACTTTTTTTATTTTGCTCATTGCAGGCAAACAAAAAGTTTTAACAATATTTTAAATGTTCTGTTTCTGGAAAAAACTCTTGTTCCTAAGGTCTACAAAATGATGCTCAGCATAGCAATAATAATGAACAAAAACATCTGATGCAGCTTATTCTTTTAGCATAGCATGTTCTAGTTCTTGTTATTTTATGAAATATCCAATGAATGGCAATTTCATGGGCCTGCTTTTAAGTACCATTAAGGCAACCTTGTGAAGTATTTGATGTAAGTACTAATGCTATTCAATGAGCATTTTTGTACATGTACTGTTATTCACTGCGTAGAGGCTGAGCTGACAAAAGAAGGTTGAGTGCTCTGCCATTCATAGTTGAGTGGTTTGTGGGTTATATGTGGATTTTGGATTAGTCAAATGTCCAATTCAAGATCAGACCTGCACAAAATGGCTAAAAGCTCATGCAAAGCCTAAGCCACAGATAGGCATAACATTATGAACCACCTCCTTGTTTCTACGCTCATTGTCCATTTTATCAGCTCCACTTACTCTATAGGTGAACTTTGTAGTTCTACAGTTACAGACTGTAGTCCATCTGTTTCTCTGATACTTTGTTAGCCCCTTTTTATCCTGTTGTTCAGTGGTCAGGACCCCCATGGACTCTCACAGAGCAGGTACTATTTGGGTGGTGGATCATTCTCAGCACTGCAGTGACACTGATGTGGTGGTGTGTTAGTGTGTGTTGTGCTAGTCTGAGTGGATCAGACACAGCAGTGTTCCTGGAGTTTTTAAACAGTGTCCACTCACTGTCCACTCTATTAGACACTCCTACCTTGTCGGTCCACCTTGTAGATGTAAAGTCAGAGACGATAGCTCATCTGCTGCTGCACAGTTTGTGTTGGTCATCCTCTAGTCCTTCATCAGTGGTCACAGGATGCTGCCCACTGGACACTGTCAGCTGGATATTTTTGGTTGGTGGACTATTCTCAGTCCAGCAGCACTGCTGTGTCTGATCCACTCAGACCAGCGCAACATACACTAACACACCACCACCACGTCAGTGTTACTGCAGTGCTGAGAATGATCCACCACCCAAATAGCACCTGCTCTGTGAGGGTCCATGGGGATCCTGACCACTGAAGAACAGAGTAAAAGGGGGCTAACAAAGTATCAGAGAAACAGAAGGACTAAGGTCTGTAACTGTAGAACTACAAAGTGCACCTATAGAGTAAGTGGAGCTGATAAAATGGACAATGAGTGTAGAAACAAGGAGCTGGTCTTAATGTTATGCCTGACCAGTGTATAGGTAAGCTCACTTGTCAATTCTTTTTATGACTTTTCCGTTTACACCCCACCTCCCCATTTATTCCGCAGTCCAATTAGTCCAGGGATCTCATGGATCTCATCGTCATTGAGCGAGGTGATATGGATTGCAAATATAGGGCCGTTAAGGTTTTACGGTTTCACAGTTAGTCATTGTGTATGATTGGACAGTTACCCCACCACTGGCTCACTGAATACACGAATTAGCAAATGCTATCTATTCTACGAGTTATAGCTCCTTAAACCAATATCCTCAGCATATATTAGCAGCAACCCCTTCGCTCTCAGCTCACCCCGAAACACTCAGTCAGTGTGTTATGCTCGGATCTAATATTTTTAGTAGGATTTGAGATCAAATGATGATTGGCTGTGGAATAAGAGGTTGTATTACTGAGTTAAGGAGTGTGAAAATCTCATTGTAAAGCACGTTCTAGTAAAACCATGACACTCCTTGTTGCATCACACACTCATCTCTGCAATGGTGTGTACAAACCCATTAATCACGCACAGGCTGCTCACTCAGCTTCAGCTCTCCTCTTTCTCTCTGCAGGCGTGAGAAAGAGAAAAAGGAATAGCCGTGTCACTGCTGTTTCAGCACACACACACACACACACACACACACACACACACACACACACACACACACACACACACACACACACACAAAGCCCTCAGTGGACTAACAACCTAACAACCAATGCAAAGAGCCAGGAATGTGACTACTGCTTGTTAGTCCATGCTTAGTGCCTTTTAAGAAGGAGCATTCCTTTAAAGAAGAGCTAGTCTGGGGTTGTGAGGCCATGCATGGAGGAGGAGCATCATCAAATCTATTTCAGACATTCTTCTCTTCTCCTGCTGTAGTGGAAAAATAGCCATTCAGTTGTAGGTGCTGAGGGGGAACTGAGAAAACAAGTTCATTCAGACTTTTTTGTGTTTCATATTTACCCTCAGAAAAGTCTGCAGTTCGAAAGGCTGTGCATTACAGTGATTTCTGCAGTGTGGGAATCTCATTGTATCTCATGTACAATAGTGAAATTAATGTATTATTTCAGGTAATATTGCAGTAAACAATTATTCTGCCAAGCAATGTAGTTCCAGGGTTCCCGCACATCCTTAAGAAACCTTAAAAACCTGGAAAACCAAGGAGCTTCTTGCCAAGTGTTACAGTCATGGAAGGCTCCTTAAAAATATGAAAAAATCTTTTAGAGATGTTAGACTTAGAAAAGTGTTGTCATGCTGTCATGCATCCCTCCAGCCAGGACTCTCAGGCCTCCAATTCCCTGAACCCCATGGTTGATTACATGACATCTAAGCCACCCAGTTCCACCTATCAGAGATCAGCTTCTCCAGACTGTTGATGTTTTTCACTTGTGTATTTGATCAAATGACTATATCCAGTTAGCTTACAAGCCCACTGGCTTTGTTAGATGCTTCTTCTATTCTCACAACTGCAAATCAGCAAATTGGGGAGTGACTGCGCTGCACTATGCCTTCAGTTAGCTGTGCGTGATCCACCTGCAAGACTCAACAGGAGACGAGAGACACACAGACCTTTAATTCAGTGTTTTTACTCCAGGTTTGGA
Source organism: Pygocentrus nattereri (assembly GCF_015220715.1). Classification (NCBI taxonomy): domain Eukaryota; kingdom Metazoa; phylum Chordata; class Actinopteri; order Characiformes; family Serrasalmidae; genus Pygocentrus; species Pygocentrus nattereri. Next base: position 19,500,156 of record NC_051214.1, on the reverse strand, counting down.
GCCCCTGCACTGTTTAGTTCAATGTTTCTCTCTGCTGTTCACACCTCGTTCAGCTCAGGGATTAATCAGCTGATAATATCAGGAATTTTAACCAGGGAACCACAGTTATGCAGTGCAGGGGTTAAAGGACTGGAGCTGAACTCTGAACTAACTGCACTAGCAAACTTACAGAACCACGTCTGTTGAAACACAACGTCGTTTTCCGTCCCACTACATTCAGTCTGAGATTTAACATTCATGTTTCTCCATTCAAATGTCGGTTAAATCTCAAGAAACAGAGAGTAAAGCTATCCCAGCGGTCTGCAGCTCTGTTAGTGGGATGACTCTTCATCTCTTGGCTGTTAACATCAGCTAAAGTTCTCTAAAGGTCAGCATTGATCACATCTGTGTTAATTAGCTGACGTCGTTTCCCTTCTATGATCACAGAGTTTATCTCCTCTTTATGCAGCACCATGGGATCCTTTACCCACCCTGATGTGAGGAGCCGGTGGGCTTCTGTGCTTTTAAATGAATAAGGAGAATAAGGAGAGGGACTGAGTATGAGACAAATATAAATGACAGGAAAACACAAATTTGTTAGCTCTGCCTTGACTTTGTCGAGGTAAGTTTTTTCTCTTCCAAAGTAAGGAGAGTAATTTTAGCCATCTTTCACCTCTAGTTACGTATGTACGGAGCAGCAAAACCAGACATTCGGTCCAAATGTGGCAGCCACAGCATAAAAATCATGTGACTGAAACCATAAAAAGAGCTGCTGAGCATTCCTAGTTATTTGTTGTGTATCTAAGCCTTCCTTTGTGTTTAATGACTTTGCCACTTGCCTGTCCCATTTTGGGATTTTGCCTTTTTTTACTTTGATTGTGGATTGAAGACAAACAAGCAAAGCCTCTTTTTCACCTTTCAACCATGAGTGCCTGACTGTCTGTCCCATTATAAGTGTAAAATTGGCCTATTAAATACAGGGTGTGGCAAAAAAAATGACATCATTTGAGATGTCAATATCTGAGTAACTACATGTCCTGGGAAAACAAAATTAAATAGGCTTCATATTGAACAATAGAATATTTATTTATCAAAAATTGAACAAGAAATTCAGAGGGACGTAGATTTTATAACCGATTTCACAAAGCTTCACAAATGTTCAACATGGGAATGGGTAGTCCAGCTCCTGTCAAAAACGTTGAAGAATGTCTTGTATAGCAGTTTGCAGCACATTTCCAGTTGGTTACTTTTTATTGAATTTTCACAAAAGTGTACAATGCACACTCTTGTTTGACTGTGTCTTTTCATTTCTAGTGAATGCCGTTTATCAACCTGAAAATAAAACACTAAAAATGAAACTTGGTTAGTTTTTACACATTTTGTTAAAATTTGAGATCATTTGAGGGAGAATTGGTTACGTTATTAGACCACGAAATGATGTAATTTTTTGGGAAACCCTGTAGAATAGAATACTATACGCTTAGCTGCTGATACCCAGTTTGGGCATCCATTTCTACTTGTTGCAAGTGGACGCAGTGTTGGAACACCTGTTAGAGCAAGACTACAGTAACACACAGTAGTTTCCTGCAGCATGTTATATTTACTCCTACTACACTATATTTCTAAATTATTCACTCACCCATCCAAATCATTGAATTCAGGTGTTCCAATCACTTCCATGGCCACAGCTGTATAAAACCAAGCCCCTAGGCCTGCAGACTGCTTCTACAAACATTAGTCAAAGAATGGGTCGCTCTCAGGAGATCAGTGAGTTCCAGTGTGGTACCATGATCGGACGCCACCTGTGCAACAAGTCCAGTCATGAAATTTCCTCACTCCTAAATATTCCACAGTCAACTGTCAGTAGTATTATAACAAAGTGGAAGCGATTGGGAACAACAGCAACTCATCCATGAAGTGGTCGGCCATGTGAAATGACAGAGCAGGGGTCAGCGGATGCTGAGGCGCATAGTGCGCAGAGGTTGCCAATATTCTGCAAAGTCAATCGATACAGATCTCCAACCTTCATGTGGCCTTCAGATCAGCTCAAGAACAGCATAGAGAGCTTCATGGAATGGGTTTTCATGGCCGTAAAGTGGGGTTGGGGGGTTGTTTTTCAGTAGTTGGCCTCGGCCCCTTTGTTCCAGTGAAAGGAACTCTTAATGCTTCAGCACCACGAGATTTTGGACAATTTCATGCTCCCAGCTTTGTGGGAAAAGTTCGGGGACGGCCCCTTCCTGTTCCAATATGACTGCGCAGTAGTGCACAAAGCAGGTCCATAAAGACATGGATGAGCTGGTTTGGTGTGGAAGAACTTGACTGGTCTGCACAGAGTCCTGGCCTCAACCCGATGGAACACCTTTGGGATTAATTAGAGTGGAGACTGAGAGCCAGGCCTTCTTGTCCAACATCAGTGTCTGACCTCACAAATGTGCTTCTGGAAGAACAGTCAAAAATTCCCATAAACACACTCCCCTTGTGGAAAGCATTCCCAGAAGACCTGAAGCTGTTATAGCTGCAGAGGGTGGGCTGACATCATATTAAACCCTATGGATTAAGAATGAGATGTCACTAAAATTCATATGATTGTGAAGGCCAACGAGCGAATACTTTTGGAAATAGTGTATTTTAGTACAACTTGTGATCGAATGATGCCTCCCTGTGGAATAATTAATTGGATTGTCTCAGTATATCAGTAAGGCTTTACTAGAGGTTGTATTTTTGACTTTAATGTTGAAGACATCAGCTTCTGTTCGTCATTTTAAAATGACTTTTCATGAGAAACAACATCATATATAGATATAAATATGGAAATTGTCCTGGAATTTGTATTGGAAAAGTCCTGGTTTCCTAAAAAGAGTAGGAAGTTCTTTAGGAATACATTATGGTTGCGCAGTAGCTTAACAGTCAAAGAATATTCCAAGAAATTCACAATGCTTTTCATTAATTAGGTGCATGAATAGAGAATTTGATTCATCCATTTTATAAAGCATATTTTGTTAAACTCCCACATGACTATTCTTGGTGAAAACATGCATATCAATAGTGTTAATGGACTATTTTGCACATAAGTCTAACATTTTTATAACGCTGAAAAATGAAAACATTGCAAACCAAGAAGCTCCTTTTCTTCTGCAGTTATTTGCCTTAAAAGTAGTGAGAATAAACATTCACAAAGGTTCTGGCCTCCACATAGTTTTATGTATTAGCTGCTTACATTCCTTCAAGCATTTTATCCCCAGATTTCCTGCTGCATCCATTCTCAGTTATACAACCAATAAAAGTATACTACGTTTTAAGAAAAGGTAGCAATGTAAACAAAGCAAACTTGAATATATTCCAAGAATATTCTGACCTCACCTGACCCCAGCACCAAGTATTGAATCCTAACCCAACTGCAGCCCAGCAAGATTGTATCGAAGCCACTACCATCACCAACCAGGGGCCAAATAAAACTGCACATTTCTAATGTTCTATTTTTAATGTAAATGCCTGTTAAAGAGTTTGAAAAATCAAATTTGCATGTTTTCCTACATACCCCAAATGTACTGGATGAGCCAAGACAGGTGAGGTGTCCAAATTTTACTTTTACTTACTTTTCAAACTGGATCTGCTAAGCTAACAGAGCGAAGAAACACTGAAAGTCAGATGTTATCTAAACCATTTCCACCAATAAATGCCAAAATCTTCATATCACTATTGTCAGAAGAAAAACTTTAAAATAGTAAATTTACAGGAGAAGGATAAAACATGCTTTACTTTCAGTGTAAGTCAATGGAACCAGACTTTTTACCAAGTGATTTTGGGCCATTTCCATTGGTCCATTCATCATGAAAGTTATACCACTTATACCAAGTTATATCATGTCAAAAGCTGAAAAGCAGAGATATGAGGTTTTCTTCAGACAGCCAAATTACATTGATAAGCTATTAGGAATTAGTTCTAACAATGATGAAGTAAAATAGCATGGATCGACAATGGAACTACATTGTCATCCACATAATGTCTCATTTTCTAGTACTGTTCTGCCTTCAGACTCTTCAGACTATGTAGTGTTAGCAGCTTGTTTGCAGTAAGAGAAGTTTCATATCGACTAACAAAAAACTGATAACTGTTTTTGTTTTCCTGCTCTGCCCCTTAGTCATGCCGCTCACCTGTGTCTGATCTGTAGCCATGCCCTGAAATTGTTCCAAGGTGCTCTTTGTTTGTTCCCCTCCGTTTTTAGGTCCGCTGTCTTTGTCCTGCACCTTGCTTGACACTGTTTGTTGTTTGCTCTCTCGTTCTGGCTTTGTGCATTTTGTTGGTAGTATTTTGTCCTCGGTTCAGTTTATTGTTTGCTTTGTAGTACCACTAGGCTGAGTTTAGGTTTCTTGTTTAGCTTTGCTTCTGTTTCTGGTTTTCATCACTATGATAAAACACCAGCTTTGCTCTTGCATCACCTCCTCTATCATCAGCATTAAAAAAAAATAATTAAAAGTGGTCTAAAATGCGCTTTTAAACGAAACCCTTCAGTTTTTTAAAGGTAGACACAGAAGGTATGAGTTAGGTGTTTCTAATAAAATGGATGAGTGGTGATTGCATATCATATAAAAATGGACATCAGCATTTTTTAGCATGTGCATCATTCATTACGATAAGCTTCTATTGGTTTCTATGGAAATTTTTTTGGGAAAACAGTGGATGTCGTTCTCTGGAGCAATGGCAAAAAGGACCATCCAGATTGTTACCAGTGTAAAGTTCATAAGCCAGCATTTGTTATGATATGTGGGGGTGTATTAGTGGGTTACCTGCACATTTCTGAAAGCACCATTAATGCTGAGGAGATTTTGAAGCAACATTTGCTGCCTTTTAGACACCGTTTTCTTTAGGGAGGTTCATGCTTATTTTAACATGATGATACCAATCAATCCAAAAAGCCTGGCTGCTTAATCAGAGGGTGCAATTACTGGACTGGCCTGCTTCTTGAAAACATGGCTCTTATTCTGCTCAGAAAATGACAATGAAGGCCCTGTATGATTGCACTGCAAAAACATTACGCTTTCGAAACTAGATCTGTTTGCGCCTTCAGTCCTCAAATGATTCTTAAGTGCTGTTATAAGGAAATGTGATGTAATATAGAGGTAAAAATGATTCTGTCCCAACTTGATTGGCATGTGCTGCAGGCATCAATTCAGGAATGACTGTATATTTCCAAAAAACAATGAAATTCAGAAGGTAAAAAAAATGTGTTTTGTGTCTTTTTCAATTAAATACAGGCCAAACTGAGTGTACTAATCACTGCTTTCCATTTTTATTAGCATTTCCTGCACTGTCCCAGGTTTTTGGAACCAGGGTTATAATGACAAGCTACATGGGTGCTACATCCTAGTGATTACTGCTTAAATTACTGTTTAAAGAAAGGTGAAAGAAGGAGTGCTAAGAGATCTCAGCAAACCTTACAATAGAGCAAGGCTTGGGAAATGCTAGTCTAAAAGAAGAAAAAGGATGCTGCATGTAGCATTCATTATACGATAGACTATAATCCACAGAGGCCTATACAGCTCAAGGAAAAGCAGCTTATGAAGACAGAGAGGCACTTTCACACTTGCATTTCTCTTTTCCTCGTTGTACATGTCTTTACTGTGCCTTTCTTCCCCCTCGTGTTGTTGTTGTTATCGGCTCAACAACACTCACCACTTACTTTGGATTCTTGGGTCGTCATTATTCAGCGTGCTGCCTCGTCCCCTGAAGACTTAGTTTACTGCCTGACAAACAGGTGGTGTCAGATTTTTTGACAAATGTCATTAGCTTGGGCCAAACTATGGCTGTATGTAACTGATTAAAAACAGTTTTTTTTGCTCTAGCAGCGCTCTAGACAGGCTGTCATCTAAACCAGCCGAGCATCGCCTCTACCTTTATCTGAAGTGTGACCTACTTAATGAATTCCTAACAGCTTGGTTGAGAAACACATATATTGGCTCCTCCTGCATGTACATGGGAAAAAAACAAGCCCATAAAGCAATGATACTGGGGCATATTCCCCCAGTACGAGAAGTGCTGTTATTAATTAGTGAATGATGTTGCCCAAAAACAACACAGTAAATCATGCTGGCTTTCCTGTATCATTATCAGGCGTAATAGATGACTGCGCTTTGTTGTGACCAGCACGTCGACTGTGCAGCACAAAAAAAGAGCAAGGCATGATTAATGGACAAGGCTGAATGCAGATGCCACATCTTATGTTCCTGTCTGTGCCCAGGGAAAATGCAGAAGCCCTCACGCTCCACTAAACCCCCTCCCATCACCCAGCGCCCTCCCCACATATTAGCCTTGTAATAGTATTATGGATAAAATCGTGGGCATTGATTTGCAGCCTTGAGCATGAAGCGATTACCATCTTTTTGTCAGCCATTGTCCGGCTCAGATTATGGATGGCTCGCATTGAATTTTGACACAGGGATGCCAAGCGCGTGTCAGGGCTATGGAAAGATAAGTAAATGCAACTTCTCAAGGCAGGTAATCTCACTAGATATAGCAGGCGTATCAATGCAACCATCTTGTTTAATGGGCAGTGTCAATTTCGACTCTAGCTCCTTGAATAGGCCGTGATTTGTAAAAAATCTTATAAATAAGAATAATAAATAATAAATAAGAGAGGATAGTTAAATAACTGCAGGCTTCATTGTTGAAAGTCAAGGATTGTATATCAAAAACATATTTGAAGGAGACATGTCCTCCATTTGTCTTGTATTTTAACCTCTTATTGACCAGGGTAGATTTCGGTTTGTCCATCTGAATTTACTGAAGGCAAATTATTCAGTAACTGCATGAAATAAATGTCCATTTTTATCTTTTTTTTTTTTTGGAATAGCTCCACTCAAATAAACAGAACATGTGTTTTATGATCTACACATATCACTATATGCTTACAATTTACTGCTGAAAGCCAAAAATCTCAGACGCTCTTTGTGTTTGTAATGGGACATCAGGAAGCAGACACCTGCGGATATGAAACACAAGTGAATCTTTACTTGTGGAATCAGGAACATATAGAGTAGTCAGAAAACAGGCATGGGTCAGTTCCAGTAAACACAGCAGAGTCAGAATGGTGACCATAATCAAAAAGGGCAATACAGATCAGAGTCCACAAAACAAGCAATGGGTCAAAACTATATATCCAGTAAACCAGGCTGAAGTACACAAGGACAAATGCAAAAGGCAGAGTAAACGGAAAAACAGGCAGATGGTCAAAAACACGATAAACACCAGCACAGAAAACACTCAGTAGTGTTTTAAACCTCGCAACTAGTCTTAGCTAAAGCCCTGGCTTATATATTAGTCTCTCTAGTCATATGACCAGTACACAGCCTGAAGTATTTAGTACTCAGGTGAACCTAAATGACGATTGGAGGATGAGATCCATTCCAGAGTCAAGTGACTTTGCTGTGGAGTCATGTGACTTTGCTGAGCAGTCTGGGTAATGGAGTTTGAGTCCGATTGCGAGAGTGAGGGAACCCGCCTCTTGATTCCCCAGTGAATTCTGGGGAATGCAGTTCATGTCCATCTGAGGACTGACAGAATGCGTGGTCTCAAGGAGTTGAAAAGGTTGAATTTTCCCCCTAATTTGGAAAGTCTGTTTATGTATTGGTAAACTCATTTTATTTCATAGAATATTATTACATTATAAACGACCTCAGTTCTGCCCTGTTTTGTAGTCTTGGCTGAAACACTCCTTGTAACTTGAACATGAATCTTGAATAAGCAGGGCCAAAGTGCTGTAGGCGGAATAGGCAGACATATGTAAATTTGTTCCTTATTCTGACACCACAAAAGCAATTAGTTCAAAGACAGGCTGTTCTTGTGGCTTGTTGCATTGCAGACATGGAGCACAAAGTGCAGCTGATTGCACTGCAGTTTGCTCAAGTTGCTGTGCAGTGCATCCAGTGTGCTGTGGCCTTCAGTTTTTATAAATTGATCCTATAGAGAAGCATGTGAATGCGACATTTTTGAAACTGTCATAATCTTTACATGCTACATAGTGCTCTTTTATTTTAAGCAAGGAAATCTGGCTTGTCATGATTTAGACCTCTTTTAGGGCCCCTTAACATGTCAAGTCTCTTTTCTGGCAGTGCAGTGATGCCCTCATCATCAGGTTTCGAAATGTGACACGATGTATTATCACAGCTGTGATGCAAGAGTTTTGACAGGTTTAAGACAAAACCTTGAAGCTGTGTTTGGATACATCCCCCTTGGGCACCTGTTCCTTGAAACTGCATTTTATACGCCCTTGTTGGACGCCAAGGCCTAAAAATGTGTTACCAGTGCGACTATTCTGAATCTCTGCCTTTTGTACAAACTGGTCTCAGGAGGGAAGTGTGTAATTGATGTGAAATTGTGGATTGCAAGGCTTTGCATCATACAATTTATGAAGATGTTATGAATGTACAAATGTTGTGAAATGCAACCCCATTCCAACAAACAGTGCCTCAAAGCACAACCTTAAAGTGCAATCAGGATATATAAGGAAATCATAAGGATATTTGCCAATATTGTCTGTGCACTTTCAAGAAGGAGAATACATCCTTGCAGTGAAGTGGTGGTCAAGTGGGGACTTTGAGAGAAGAGAATGCGACTGCAAATATCTATTTATACTAGAACAAAAATATACTTATACAAGCCATAAAATGAAAATCTTCATTTAAAAAACACTTAAACACTCTAGCCATAGAACTTCGCTGTATTGTTCTTTTAATGTGTTAAAAGCAATGGAAGATAACAAAAACCTATTAAAGCTGTTCCAGCTCACAATTTCCACTGTTCAAAATGTCATAAACAAATGCCAGTTAAGGGGAAATGTGAAGGTCAAGGCAAGAAAAGTTAGAAAAAAACCCAAAAACTTCTCAAGACCAAGAAAACTGCAAGAACTGCTCATATGCTGTCAAAAAAGGCAAAGCAAAACCCCCATATCACAGCAAAAGACCTTCAGGAAGCAAAGCTCTTAAAATTCTAGGCTTATTATTCAGTAACTTCAGGGCTTCAATGCAAATTGGCTGAGCATTCTTAAGTTGTAGAAGTGTGTAATGAAATGTTGGTCCTGCGATTGAACCCTGGTCATTTAAGTGGTTAAGTGATGCAGGGTTGGTGGTGCAGCATTCTGCTTTGTAATATTGCTTGCACAAACGTCATCTGCGTGGAGTAGTCATGATAAGGAATGTTTTCTGTGATTTCACATCACTAACATCAACATCTGAAATTTGCAAAGCAACATCAAAATAACAGAGGTGCTTTAGAAACAATTGCTGTGGACTGATAAAGTCTAAATAGAACTTTTTCACTACAATCTTCAAATGTATGTTTAAGCAAAAAGGAACAGCATTTGATGAAAATAACACCTTGTCAACTAATAAGCATAGGAGTTGATCTATTGTACTTTGAGGATGTGTTTGGGGTTGTCAGACAAGAAATCCTGTTTGATTTCACCCCAACTCATTAAACAAGGCACTACTGTACTGGAACTAAGGGGCCCAAACCCTGAAAGAAACAAGTACCAGACTACTATCCCCCCTCCACCAAACTTTGCTGTGGCACTGTACATTCCAGTAAGGAGCATTTTTCTGGTATGTGCTAAACCCAGATTCATGCATCAGATGGCCAGATAGTGAAGTGAGACTAATCACCCCTAGGAACATGTTTCCACCGCTCCAGAGTCCAGTGGTGGTGCTTTACACCACACCAGCTGATGTTTGGCATTGCACAGTGATCTTAGGCTTGTGTGCAGCTGTTCTGCCATGGAAACTTGTTTCATGAAGCTCCTGATGCACTGTTCTTGTGCTGATGTTGCTTCCAAAGGCAGTTTGGAGCTCTGTATTAGGGGATGGACAGAGAATAGATGATTTTTACAGACTACACATTTCAGTACTCTGCAAACTTGCTCTGTGAGTTTGCGTGGGCTGAGCTGTTGTTGCTCTTAGACACTTCCATGCCACTATAATAGTACTTACAGTTGACCAGGGCAAAATTATCAGGGCAGACTGACTTGTAACAAAAGCACCTTATGAGGGCTTCAGTATCACCCATTCTACTGCCAATGCTTGTCTGTGGAGATTGCGTGGCTATGTGCTTGGTTTTATACACCGGTTAAAAATGCGGCTGAAACACCTGAATTCAACAATGTATCCACATACTTTTGGCCATATATTGCATTTTTCTTTACCTGTGTATCTTATAATCGCTACCTGACAGCTCTGTTGCAACTTGACTATGTATATTTTTGACAACCATGCAGCAACCCTCAAAATTAAATAAGTGGAGAGAACCTGTTACAGAGATGCAGCTGAGCTTCTATCAGCTTAGAAGCTGAACTATATCCCAAAATATATATATCCCTTTTATCCCAAAAGTGTTTGATGGGGTTGAGGTCAGGGCTTTGTGAGGGTCAGTCAAGTTCTTCTACACCAAACTCACCCAGTCAGGCCTTTATGGAGCTGCTTTGGGCACTGAGACTCAGTCATACTAGAACAGGAAAGATTCTTCCCCAAACTGTTCCCACAACATTGGAAGCGTATAACTGTCCAAAATGTCTTGGTGCTGAAGCATTAAGATTTCCCTTCATTGGAACTAAGGGTTCTAGACCAACCTCTGAATAACAAGCCCCACATCATCATCCCTCCTCCACCAAACTTTACAGCTGGCACAGTGCAGTCAGGCAGGTAACAGTCTCCTGGCATTCACCAAACCTAGAGTCATCCATCAGACTGACAGGTAGAGAGGCATGATTGGTAACTCCAGAGAATACGTTTCCACTGCTCCAGAGTCCAGTGATGACACTTTACACCGCTGCAGGCGATGCTTGGTATTGTGCATTTTGATCTTAGGCTGTGTGCAGCTCCTCAGCCATGAACACCCATTTTGTGAAGCTCCTCAAAATAAGTTATTTTGCTGATCTTGCATTCAGAGGCAATTTGGTGAGCCCTTCAGCCCTTGTCAGACCTACTCTTAGAGTTTGTGTGGCCTATTGCTTCATGGCTGAGCTGTTGTTGCTCCAAGATGCTTCCATTTCACAATAAGAACGCTTACAGTTGTCTAGGGCAGATCTAGCAGGACAGAAATTTCACAAATTGACTTGTGGCAGAGGTGACATCCTATGACAGAGCCATGTTTAAAGTCACTGAGCTCATCAGTACAGCCCTTTACTTCCAGTGTTTATCCAGTCTGCAAAGCTACAAGCTTAGTTTTATCCAACTTACTAACCAAGTAAGTGCTTCAAGTGTGCCAACTAAAAATAAATGAACACATCTTCTGTAGAAACACATTTCTGTTGTATTTATTTGCTGAACTGGGGGAAAAACAAATTTTAAAAATTGGCCTGAGCAAAAGTTGAGGGCATTTTATAATTATGCTTGTTTTCTAATATGTTAAACTTATCTTGTGTCAATTTTGGGGTAATTTAACAGAACATGTCACATGTAAATTAGTTCCTTGTAGAGTGAAAGTTCCCTGTAGAGTATGTGTTGGCTTTCTTTCTCTTCGAAAATCTACAAAACATGTCATTTGACCAAAGGTGTCCACACAACTGTATTAATTCATTTAAATTCCTACTGCATGTCCATTGTTTGCACAGAGGTCAAGCTAACAGCTGAGTTGCCTTGTTTGCTTTTAGTCTCATCTTTTCACAAAACGTAGGCTTGTCTGCAACATCATGCAATGTTCTCTTGGATATTTAAAGAGCTTTGTTTTGCCTGGAGTGTGATAAGCTGGTTTTTGAGGGCTAACATGTCCCTTTCTCTGCCTACTCAAGATTATAGAGCAGCTCAGCAGCTCAGATGAAGGAAAACATCACTTCATCCTTCGCATCGGTGTCAGATTGTAAGATACAGTGGCAGTGCTTTGACAGAAAACATGACATCCAGTCATTGCCACTTGTCCTTCGGAGGGGCCTGCAAATGACCCTAATTCACTGGTATTAAGATAATGAAAGCCACGTGTCGTGTTCTCACTGATGAGGAGTTCCTGGTCATTGTCTTTATAAATAGCTTCAAATGGCTGTGTAATGGAGCAAAATGCCTCCCTCTGCAGAAAAGTCCCATTTTGAAACGTGGCTGAGGTTAAAGAAGACAGTGGGTTATGATGCTTCCTGTGAACATTAATGACATTAAATGATAAATGGCATAGCTAAGAAGTACAGCATGGTGCACTGCTCAAAATCCCCCACTCCGGAAGTAAATTGAATATGACATACCTGTTTAACACTTAACCTTCAATTCTCGGAGCACTCTGTGAGGTGAACATGGCGTGGAATAATCGCATCAGTAGTCAGTGTGAAGACTGGGGTAGCCTCATCTTTCCCCAATGATAGCATCCTCTGACACACACGGACACTGTCCATCATATCTTATCATTTGAATTCAATCCAGAAGTCAAACAAACGGACATAATGGTAGCAGCTTGAATGCTGAGTGTATACTAGGAGAGTGACAGGAAGGGATGGTCCACCAAATGGCCCTTATTAATTAGAGTTTCATAGAAATATGCGCAAGTTTGAACACCCAGAATGACACTCCACCCCCAAAATTACTGTCACATTGATACATAGATGTAATCTTTATAAAACACAGCCTAATTCATGCAGGTGTGAGCCAACAGAAGGAACTCATTTGGTAAACATTTGTTGTGGAATACTAAGTTTTCATGGACTTCTAACTATTACTACTACTACTACTACTATTACTACTACTACTATTAATAGTAATAATAATAATAATAATATCATCATCATCATTGCTTACATTATATATACTATGACCATGCGGTGGCAGGGTGGTGTGCGCTGTGCCTCACAGCAAGAAGGGCCTGGGTTCGAGTCCCCAGCCGGATGACCAGGGTTCTTTCTGTGTGGAGTTTACACATGTTCTCCTTGTGTCTGCATGGGCTTCCTCCGGAGTCTCTGGCTTCCTCTCACATTCCAAAGACATACAGTCAGGCCAATTGGACCTGCTAAATTGCCCATAGGTGTGAGTGAGTGAATGTGTCTGTCTGTCTGTCTGCCATGTGATGGACTGGCGACCTGTCCTGGGTGTGTCCTGCCTTTCGCCCAATGAAAGCTGGGATAGGCTAAAGCAACCCCCGTGACCCTGAATGTAGAAAATGTGTGTTTGTGTGTATATCAGTACACATAAGCACAACAGCAGACCTATGTGATGTATAGGGTCCTCTTTTTTATCAATAATTTGTGGGTAGCTGAACAGAAGAGGATGGGTCCCCCCCTTGTGAGCCTTGGTTCCTCCCAAAGTTTCTTCCTCAGCTCTGAGGGAGTTTCTCCTTGCCACTGTCTCCCCTGGCCTGCTCACCTGGGGGTTTTACATTCATTGTCTTTACTGGAATTCTGTGAAGCTGCTCTGTGACAACATCAGTTGTAAATAAACACTACAAATAAATTTGATTTGATTTGATAGTTTTTCATATGGAAGCTTATATCAAAATGTTACGACTCCAAGCCTGATCTTCACTGTTTGTCCGTTTGTAAGGGCTAATAAGCTACTAAAGAGCCAAGGGTGCAAATTCTGATTTACATTTACATATTACATGCTGACAACATTCAAACTGAATTACCTACCAGTTTAGAAGTTTTCTATGTGCGTTATTATTGTTATTGAGTATGATTTATTGATATTGATAATTAATTTGCTGATTTAACTTCCAACTCAAGCATTATTAAAATTGTTTTCTGTATAGTGTCGCCATATGGCAACAAAGATGTTCTTTACCATGTGTGGCTAGTTAGATTTCTTTCGTTTTGGAGAAAACTCAAAGCTTTATAGGCAATGAGTTTTATTCTTTCAGATCTTATACATACACTCCAACATATCCAGTGTCCTCTCAAACACTCTCAAAATATAATAAATAAAATTAGATATTATAGGTTTTTATATAAAATTGAATTGTTGGCAACAGAAAGTGGCAATGGACCACCTGGCAATGTGTACAATAAGGATGAGTTGATGATTTTAACAATATAACAATTTAACAATATTTTCATACCTTTATTCCAAGAAACACTTCTGCAGAAATATTATACACAGTTTTTTTCAAGCTATGATGCTATTTTAAATAAGAAAATATAACTATTAAATGAAAATATTTACTTTCACATGTATTTCATAATTTTTGCAGCTAGGGCTTACCTTATTACTTCTAGATACATACTCATCTGTTTGACTCCCAGTGTGTTTTACTAAAACACACTGAGTGCCATTAATGTGTTACTATGGGCTTCATTTACTAATCATTATTAAGAAGACACTTTCTATGAATGTCACCTTTGTAAGCATCTATAAAAACAACTAGAGCTGCCATCAGTGTTTTACCCAACGTGGGAAAGTCAATGTACACCACTGTTAATGTTCACCACCGTTAGCCTGGCACTAACTTAACACTGCATATCCAATAGAATGCTAGCAGAAAATAGCATCACTGTACTGTACTGTTTTGTTGCAGAGTGAAGGGTTCTAGTGTTTGATGTTAGAACCAGTAAAGGAACTAATTACAATGACAGCACTCGACTATCTTGCCTCTCCCTCTCCAGGCCTTCACTCCACAGTGACTTCACACTCAGTGTGATGTCAGAGGGGGATCAGGGGAGGGGCTGATGGGTACTTGGTTTGCTGTGATGTAATGTAGTCTTTAAAGTGAGGCACTGGGTAAGAAAAGTTCACTGTAGCAGTGATTCTAGGCTGGACGTCCAGTTTGGAGTCTCTGAATATTCAGGACTGAAGCCCTGAAGATGCAGCTCTAACAGCGCCAGCGCTGAGAAATAAAATACTGGAAATCCCAGATAAACAAACTCTGTATTTGTCTTTTGTTTATGCTCTCCAAGCTGAGACTGACTTCTTTGGCACTGACATGTTATTAACAGTACTTATAATGCATTATATTAACAATTAATAATGTATAATAAATATGGCTATAAAGTGTAATTCAGTGTAATTCATTTTTATAAGTATTCGTAACCATGTTTATAATGCCTTTGAATACATTATATTATGTTATAAATGTGTGTATAGATGCTTATAAACATGACATTCACAAAAAGTGTCACAGAAATTTCTTCTTAAAACCCACTTATGCAGTTTTCAAAGATTCTGACATTCACTAATGTTTTCCTATTTAAGATTTATTTTTAGGTATCTACACACACTCAAAAATACAAAGGTGAGAACAGTTCTGTGCTTCAACAACACATCATGAATCTGGCGTAGACTTTTTCTGAAGATGTTTCTCAAGAACAAATGTGAGAAAAAAATTAAGAAGATATTGGTCAACGATGCCCAATGTTCTTGGCCTTAAATTCCACATAGCCAACATTTCTGCTGTAAAACCAAAAAGCAGGTCAAACATTAATTGAGCCACTCATAGCCTGAGTGATCACTCTCCCTGATCCCAAAATTCCATCTGAAAAGGTCCAAAAGACCTAATAAATCAGAATAAAAGAGAGGAAACCTCGGGGAATAGAAAAGAGAGAGACTTCAAGGGTAATCTGAGGGACTTGGTAAGTCCACAGAAGCTACGTGCTCTTGAGGCAGTCCATTCTGACAGTACTAAAAGCACGCCGTGCTCTCACACAAATGCCCGAGCCTCATGCTGTACATCAGCTGCCTGGTCCTCCGGAGAGGAGTTGCCATGGCAACCCGGCTGACAGGAAGTGCCAACCCAAATTATTCTGAAGGTCATACCTGTGCGCTCAAATAAAGAAGAGTGAGAAATGATGCAGTTTCAAGATCATCTTACCTTTAGTGCCTGTCCCTCAGAGATCTTTTCTAATAGGAGATATTCTATTTTTGCATAGCTCAAGATTTGGCATTAAGTGAATTGCTTTTTGGGGGGGGATGGGCTGTGAAGGCTTATTGAATCTTCTAGTAGTAAATGGTCTTGAAAAGGTTCCATTTTTGAACTGATGAAGCTGCTTGAATGTCTTCAGGAAGTCCAGTCACAGTGTGCGGCTATGGCTATGGATTGTATAATGGTCTCTGCTTCTGAAGTGAGCATCTTCCTTTCATTTCAGTGACCTTGTTAAGGGCTGGCTCTGGTGTTTGGGGGAGGAAGAAGACTCTATCCCATCTGCCTAGACACTCACCTAGAAATGCAGAGAGAATCATTAATGAAAACAAATATTTTGATGTCACAGATTTCAGTAACAACTTTTAATATAAATGTTGAAATAAATAAATGAATCACATTTGCTTAGCCAGATAAATTTAAGCTTAGTTCAATCAAATTCAGGATTTTCTGCCTTGTGTCTATGCTCATTGTCCCTTTTACCCACTCCAATTATTACATAGGTGCACTTTGTAGTTCTTCACTGCAGTAACGCTGGCACGGTGGTGGTGTCTTAGTGTGTGATGTGCTGGTACGAATAGATCAGACATGGCAGAAAGCTCATCTGCTGCTGCACAGTTTGTGTTGGTCATCCTCTAGTCCTTCATCAGTGGTCACAGGACGCTGCCCACAGGAAGCCGTTGGCTGGATATTTTTGGTTGGTGGACTATTCTCAGTCCAGCAGTGACACTGAGGTGTTTAACAACTTCAGCAGCACTGCTGTGTCTGATCCACTCGTACCAGCACAACAGACACTAACACACCAGCACCACATCAGTGTTACTGCAGTGCTGAGAATAAAATAGTATCTGCTCTGTGAGGGTCCATGGGGGTCCTGACCACTGAAGAACAGGGTAAAAGGGGGCTAACAAAGTATCAGAGAAACAGATGGACTACAGTCTGTAACTGTAGAACTACAAAGTGCACCTATACAGTAAGTGGAGCTGATAAAATGGACAATGATCGTAAAAAGGCGGTCATACTGTTATGCCTGACTCGTGTATTGTGCTTAAGCATGCTTTTTTTGCAGTATTATGCTGAGGCCCCCAGTCATGCATGTTGTGTATGTTTACTACTATTGTATGATACTGATTTTGGCTGTATGTGGCTTTTACGTTGAGTGTTGCTGGACTTTGCAGTGGTAGTCTCAGCTTAAGGGGGGAAGTTATGTATATAGGCCTGGGGACACCAGTGTCAGTGCTACATAAAGCTCAAATGCTGCCAAGGATTTTAATCACAAACAGAATTCAAATAAACCGTCTTTAATGAGCTTTATGTTGCAGCAGGTTGTAGCTCAGTTGGTTTGTCTTCGTGGAGAATGCTCAGATAGAAGAAGTCGTATAAATAAACAGATGATATGTTTTGCTCTTTAAATGAGTCACACACAGTTGATTGTTTTTCTATAAAACCCACAGCTCCTCGGCGTCGCCGCGGACGAGCCGGCAAGCTGTCCTGATGCACATTAGGTTTACTCCATTAGCTCGGCTCCGCATGACGAACTGTGCAGTAACTCTGCAACACGCTAATGAGCAACGCATTCCAAACATTCTGTGTGTGTGTGTGTGTGTGTGTGTGTGTGTGTGTGTGTGTGTGTGTGTGCGTGAGTGTGTGTACGTGAGATAGAGGCTAAGAGAGACAGAGGGAGGGAGGAGGGGAGCGAGAGAGAAGCGCTGTTGACATTTCAAAGCCAAGAACATAACAGAGTCAGTGGTTTGTGATATCTCTGTGAATTTTCGCTGCCCTTAGCTATCAGTACACATAAGAGATACTAACGTGGACCAAATGTCACCTCACATTCACTTTGAAGGCACTAATCTAACCTGTTTAACAATCTGTGTTTATTCTTTATCTTTTTTGTGCTAATTAACGTGAGCCACAGCAATGCAATCACATGTTAAACAAGATAAAAACAGCACATCTACAGTCCGGTGTATCATTTCTTTATAATGAAAGAAGAACCTGTATCACAGATCATCACATTGTACTGTTAATTCCCCAGTTCTTACATTCAATTAAATTCATTTCAAATGTATGTGTGTAGCGGTTTTTACAAGCGCCCCAATTGAACAAGCAGAGAGCGAGAGTAGAAAGGAGAAACTCCGTAAGCGCAAGGGGAAGAAACCTTGAGTAGAACCAGGGCAAAAGGGGAATCCATCGTCTTCTGAATGGCAATAGAAAACAAATAAGAGAAGTGAGGACTGTTACTGTCTGTAACAGAGGTAAGGTACACATTGTCACCGTTCTCTATAACAGCACTGTTTACTGTTCCAGAGCTCTGGAGGGCATAGTGACTTTTATTCACCAACCGTTAAACACTCCAGTGATCCCTTCTATCAGTTGCATCTTTCAATCACAATTCTATTCAGAATTTCCTGTAGACTGGGATTTTTGCCACTGCTGGTTGACCTGTATGACGGTGTGCTTTGATACACCCGCAAATTCAGCTACTTCCTTCATGCTGCGCCTCAATGCAGTCACTCCTTTTTACCTATCATTAACATCTGCTTTACAACCCACTTTCCACACACTGACTGAGATACTCACTGTACTGTACCACCTTTTCTCAATCTATGAATCCTATGAATCACACAGGTATCGCAGGTATTCATACCCCTTAAGTTACTACCACCTTAAACATGCAAGGTAAGTAATTTTTGTCGGCGGTACTTACAATATGATACACTTTACTGTCAGATTTCTCTGAAATTTATCTTGCATCACAGTGACTTCATTGGGGGTGGCTTTCAACAGCACACTTTACACCATCACCTACTCCCTACTACCCCTTACACTGCATAGTAGGTCTGCATGTTACTACACGTGTACTCATCTAAACAGTCTAAACTTTTGTTCTTTTTTTTTAATTTAGTATCACAATTGACTGAGAAGTTCCTAAACCTATGAAGTCCTGACTGTGGTCCTGTAAAATGTCTATTTGAAGGCAATAAGTAGTGTTTCCCATACAGCACATTCAGTGGTTCAGACAAAATAGTACACACTGCTGTAGTGCTATAAACTTTAATGCTACAGGCAGTCAGATCATGTGTTGTAACTTCACCATGTAAAGGTTTTCACAGCTCACTGTATGTTTTAAACTGAGTATTGTACAGTTCAGGGAAAACAACATATTGTGATTAGCTGTGTGCTTCAATGTCAGTGCTTCAGTGCACAGGGTGCCAAAAATAATGCAATTTAAAATGAAGGAGCAAGTTTTTCACTGCGATTATGTTCACACGCCTTAATTATAGCAGATAGTGTACAATGATTAAATGCAGGGCCGTTCCTGGCAATTCTATCATTGCAGCCTTCCAAAGGACTGAGTGGCTAAAATCCATTTCTTTTACAGTGACACTGAGAATTTCAGTCAAAACTGGACCGTTTGTTCTGTACATTTCAGCACATACTGCTTTTTGAATGAGGTGCGACACAGGGCAGCCAAGAACATCTACATATAATGGCCTTAAGCCATACACTGCATGACAGTTTAACCCCCAGTTTATCCATGTTCAGATATGAATTTTTCAGGTCAGCATCGTTTGGAAGCATTGGACAGTGTGGATGATTGGGTGTAAGAGGAGTTGAGAGTAAATCTTTAGCTTTTAGCCAGTCTTTAGTGATTTCAAACCAGGGGATATTTGCAAAAATTGAGTGCCACATTAAAAAAGTACCACCAAAAAATCTGGATGCAATGATTTATATTCAACTTTTAAGATACTGTATGGCTCTAAAATCAATTAAACAGAACTAATGATGATCTCTTTGTAATAAACACTGCAGTTGGTCTGTGTTTTTTAAGTACTGATGATATCTATTACATATTACTCATCTCAATAGCAATATTTCTTATGATAATGATACCTAACATTAACATTAATGAGGCCTGAAGTGTGAGATGGTTGGAAAGGTAACTGAACAAGTGATTCAGGCAATAAACATTGATGCTGCTTATTGAACACTAGCAAGTATGCAAATTTTATAATGCATGGATGCACGCCCTTTACAGTGTTAAGTCCTGCCAGTTTGCATTAAAATGTTTCTCCATGTCTCTCTGCGGAATAGATAGATAGATAGATAGATAGATAGATAGATAGATAGATAGATAGATAGATAGATAGATAGATAGATAGATAGATAGATAGATAGATAGATAGAACTTTATTGATCCTGGAGGGAAATTGCAGTGTTTCAGTAGCAAGACATATAATTACACATAAACTTACATAAACTATGCAGAAAAATACAAAAATAAAAATAAATCAACAGAAGTTAAAGTACAAAAAAAATAAAATAAAGTATAAAAGTATAACCATTTACATATTTACTTGAGACAGATTTGCTGTGTTTACAAGACAGTAGGCTCTGAGTGGTATGAGGTCTAGACATGACTAACTCTGAGTTGCATCAATATTGTAGTGTAAAGTGTCATTACAGTAATAGTTGTGATGTATTGCACAGTGTATATTAATCAGAGAGGAGATAGTGATGTGGTTCAGCTCAGTTCAGACAGCAGAAGATCAGTAACGAGAATTGCTGTAACGAGAATTGTTGTAGATCCTTATAGCAGCAGGTAAGAAAGATCTCACATGGCCTCTTTAACACAGCACAGCTGGAACAGACGCCACTGAATGTGCTTCTCCATTCATCCAGTGTAGCATGCAGAGAATAATATCCGCATTTCCAGTCCCCTGTTTAGCCTCATCATTATATGTGTCATGTGATAGCTGTGATGTGGCAGTTTAAGTGCGTTTTGTTGTGTGTATTATGCCTTCTTTGTGTCTAATCTAGGATTTTCCATACCCTTAAAACACAAGATATTCTGTCTAAGACTGATGTTAAATATGTCTTGCTCTCTGTTTTCACCCAACTGGACATCATGTAGTCATGATGTTGTTTAATGCACAGAGTTACAGCCTCATACGACGCCCAGCTTCTGAATGTAGCTTATGAAATATGAAAGTTATGAAGAACATGACCAAGTGCGTTTTGAAACCACCGGTGGTTCCAAAGAGTTGAAGAGATTAAAAAGCTTCTAAATATTAGAGTCAAGTATGTGTTAGTTTACTGTATTTGTTCTTCTTGAGTCCACTAAAATGCTAACTTTTCATATCAAATCATTAACCTTTTCTTTTTAGACCCTTTAGTTGCTTTCTGCCGTCTTATTTTTCACTGCTAATGGGCTTGCATGTCTATGTTTGGTGGTTGTGAAATTATTAGCCTCTTGATTAGTTTAATTAATTCATTTTTTACCACATCTGCCGCTTAATGTGTAAAAAAATGGGCATAAGTGTGAAAAAAATACACAAATGTATTTAGAGATATTATAAGATAATTATGCAGTCAGTTGAATTCAACTGCATATATTTGGCCCCTGAACAAGAAATATGGTCCCATTATAGCACCACCAAAAAAATCTCCTCAAACCACTACAAATCAACAATGGTTTTAATTGAAATAGAAGGTAGGAGGCTTCTCCACCATTTAGATTGAACCATTATGTAAGATACTATATATTGAGTGCAAATGAGTTTATAATAAAGGGTTATGCAGTGCATGTGTAAAGCTATGATTACAGGGAACTGTTAGTGGAGTCACCTTTATAATGAGAACTGTATGAGAATTCAAATCTTCCTTTGAGATTTCAAATCTAGGGTAGCCCCCAGCTGAATACCCATTATACTCCTCTCAATTATAGGCAAGTTTTTATATAGCTCATTTACTATAATGTCACCATTCCCTGACATTCTTCTCACCTTTGGTATGTATGGAATATCAACCAGTCAATTGACGCTAAATCACTGCTGTCAACTTTGATATAGGATTATGTCCAATAAAAAAGCACAAAAAAGTGTATTTATCACAGAAGGGAAAAATGTTCTTAGCATTAATGTAAGACAATGTAAAGAGATTGTATTGCATGTGATTTAAAACATGTTCACTGGTTCAAAACTATAGCAAAACAGTTTCTTGTTTATGTGACAGTCATGTTTATGTTACATCCTACATTAAAACCACATTTATTCTACCTAATCTAGTTGAGGTTGTTCTATAAATACAGCTGCACTGATTAAACATGCTCTGTGCTGCAGGTAGATATCATGCCTGTACAAAAAGACATCTCTAAGGTAAGGTATATATTTTAAAGCATCCTCACAACACAGTAACAGTCTTTTAACAGTTTTCTTGTAAAGTTTAACAGTCATTTCGATACTCCAGTCCAGCTTTTGGGCATTTGTGTGCTGCAGAGGTAGTTGTTGTAATACATGTGCTAAGTTAAAATTAATTTTAAATCACAATATTACAGTCCACTTACCAGTCAACATACCAGTACTATGTGCTAAATACTTTACCGGTTTTACAACTTTGTCACCTGTACCTATAATCTACTCTCCTCTACAATATAAGCAAGGATGTTTTTAAAGCAGTTTGTAGTTTTACCACTACATTATAGCTACTGTGTAAATACTGTGTAATGACTACTCCGTAAATTACTAGTATTAAAAGCTGAAATATAGGTATATTTATCTTGTTTATTACTTTGTACTCATAACACATGTACCAGGCAACTACTTCTAAGTACTTATTTGCATGTTTACCTGTTAAATACATGGTACTGTCAAATAAAGTGTTACTTGAATTTCATTTGGGAATAAACATGTGGTTTTGGACAACGTAGTATTTCAAAGTACTAAGAAATATTTGATTTGGATAAAATAATTTTAAATAATTTCCTCTGCTTTTGGATCCAAGCTGATGGTCAGAAGTCAGCCAGAACAACAAAGCAGACCTCTAAATGTTTAGGTAAGTGCTTGTTTTCTTATTAACATTTACTTTCAGCTGTTAATATTGAAATTAGTAGTATGCTTTATTGGTTTATCTGCTCTACTGCACTGAAGCGTTGCTGCAAAATAAAGAAAAAGTACGTCAGAGTTCACAGCTCTCTGGAAGCTCTGGAATCTGATACTACCCCCCACAAATGCCCACGTCTTCCCATGCTCTGCTGATAAAAACAAATCACATGTTCACCAAACATCACCTTCTAATTGTTCATTTATTGATGAACTGATTAAGGTACTGGATGGTAACTGTAAATACTGAGCTTTTCTGATGAAAGCTCTGGAAATGGTACAGCCAACACACCAAAATAATAAGGCATTGCTTCTTTGTTTATTTGTCTATAAGTTAGTGGTTTTGCCCAAACAAACAAACACTTACTGGCCAGAAAAATAGCTCTAAATAGTCATTTTCTCTGATGATCTATTACACGCTACTGTACAACATGTGATGACCTTATAGTAGAGTAGAGTAGAGTAGAGTAGAGTAGAGTAGAGTAGAGTAGAGAGAGTTCAACACTTCTCAAGCCTTTCCTTATCAGATATTTATGCAATGTTGAAATGACAGCATTTCAATTGTAACTTGTTCTAACTTCAAGCAGCCGGTCTCCAGGCTTTTTTATTCTATTGTTATTATTTCGCTTATCAAGGTACAAACAGTGTAAAGGTTCCCTCAAAGGTACAGCAGTGGTTTTAAGGTCTGATTGTGAACCTTAAATCAGTTTCTCCAGGTGAAAAGTTGGTATTTGTACCTTATCACAACCGAATGTTTTAAAACAGAACAGTAGAATAAAAGCCTGGAGGCGAGGCGGGGTGTGTGGAGTCAGTACAGCTTAGAACATATCATGCTTCATTATGCTTCAGTTATGTTCCCTGACAAAAGGTACTGAGATGGACCCCTGAGGATTCCACCCCTTTGACAAGAAAGGGGCTGCCCCAGAGACAGTTTAGTACCTTTTTTCTGAGCATGTAGCTTTGAGAGTACATGTATATTGTTGTTTGTATCTTGATGTTCGTTGTCATCCCTTTTTTTAGCATGTATGTTTATATTTTGATTGAGAGATGAGTCTGTGTGACTTTTTTAAAGCACACCCTGTACCATGACAGAGGGCAGGACACTGCTTTCTGGTCATCTTCAAAGCCACAAATAAACTTTATAAATACTAGCTTTGGGTTGATCTGTGTGGGAAACCTGTGTGATTTCCAAACACACCTCATCATCATCATCATCGTCATCGGTAACCGCTTAGTCCAGATAGGGTCGCAGTAGCAGTTGGGAGAGCAGAGAATCCCAGATGACCCTGTCCCCTGTAACTTCCTCCAACTCATTCCCAGGGACCCCAAGCCGCACCCAGGTCAACTTGGAGATGTAATTCCTCCAGCGGGTCCTAGGACAACCCCGGTCTTATCCCAGTAGGCCATGCCTGGTACAACCCCACCGGGAGGCGAATCCGAATCAGAAACCACCTCAGCTGGCTCCTCTCAAAGCAGATTATCTGCTATCTCAACTGCTACCACGACCCTATCTGGACTAAGCAGTTAGCAATGATGATGATGAAGATTAATTATACTGAATTACACTTTATAAGTATTTTTATTATACATTATAAATTGTTAACATAATGCATTATAAACAGTGTTAAAAACATGTTATAATGTCAGAGCCAAAGAAGTCAGCCCCTCTTCTGAACCCCTTCTTTCATCACACTGAGCAAGAAGTTACTGTGGAGTGAAGGCCTGGAGAGGGAGAGGCGAGATAGTCGAGTGCTGTCATTGTAATTTGTTCCCTCACTGGTTCTAATGTTAAACACTAGAACCCTTCACTCTGTAACAAAACACTACAGTACAGTGATGCTAATTTCTGCTTGTGTTCTATTGGATATGCAGTGTTAAGTTAGTGTCAGGCTAACGGTGGTGAACATTAACAGTGGTTTACATTGACTTGGGTGAAACACTGATGGCAGCACTAGTTTAAACTCTGACATCTGAAGCCTGTAATGAGCTTTATTGTGGATGTTTTAGTGTTTTAGCAAATCAATTCAGTAAATACTTCAACTTGAAGCCTCACTCTTTACACTGGAGGAACGCTTTAGTACAGTACGCCTCACTTTACTTAGAGCAGACAAATACAGCTTATGAGCTCTTATACTTTGTTATGAACACTACATATAATACATTATGTTAACAATTTATAATGCATAATAAGCATGGCTATAACATGGAATGCATTTTTATAAATGTTTACAGCAATGTCTATGATGCCTTATGAATGCATTATAACATGATATGAATATGTTTATAGATGCTTACAAAGGTGATATTCATAGAAAGTGTTAGTGTTACTGTTTTATCTGCGTTTTATCTTAAACTCTTTTCATTATATAGATGAAGTGAGCAAAGCCACTACAAGACCAGCAGAGAAAGCAAGTGTGGCTACAGCACTGCAGTATTATTTTCAGACATTGCTTTCATTTTTCTGTTTTTAATGTATTGAAATATTAAATACAGGGCTATTCAAATTATCTAGGGGGGTTAAGTCATCTGAAAAGGCTGTGTTCCATTTTGGGATGCTGAATTTTATGTAAGTAGCTCTGGCTAGCTTTGCTGGAGTAATACGTCATTGGTCCTATAAAGCATACTACTTACTACTTTTGGGCACAAGCAGTATGTGGTAAGCTATTTCGTACGCAGCCAAGGACTTCTGAAGGCACTAATTAGAAGGATTAGGTGGGGTCAATTACAGTGGGAGCTAAAGCCTGCTGAATGGTCAATCTCCAGAAGCAGAGTTGATGACAACCCCTTGTGAGATGTTTTTGAAAACTGAAGCATGTGCCTGCTGTACATTATGTAGCCAGGATCCTTTCTACAATCACAAAAAGGACAAGAAAGCAGAGCCCCTCAAATGCCACAGTATACCAGGTACTGTGTGTGGATGTAGCTCTGTTAAAACGCAAAAAAAAAAAAAAAAAAAAAGCTGATAAGCAATCCATGCGCCTTCTTTTCTCCTCCAAGGATTCACCCTTCTCTCTTGACAGCTCGACTGCAGCTCCGCCGCCTCCCCTTCCTGAAGTGCGAGAGCAGGTGAGGCGTTTCAGCAGCAGCTAAAAAATTCACCAGGTCTCTGGCATCGTGCACGTGCTGCGGCTCCGCTGGATGTCACCTTGAGAGGGATGGGGTGGGCGCATAAGCTCTCTGCTGTGCGCAGTGTCAGGCCTCCTTAATAAATCATTAACAGCTTATGAAACAGGTAAACTTTCTCCAGGCCAAAGGGAGCCGCCGGCGCCCGAAAAAAACACATGGCACATGGCCAGCCCTGCCAGCTACTTCTCTCTGCTCCATTCCCAGGATAATAATAGCAGTGAGCTCCCAAGGTGACTAATGAAGTGCTGTTCGCATGAACAGCGGGTACTTAACATCAGCATCGTTGTGTTTTTAAAGAGTGGAAGGTTGAAAGGTTGAAATTTGAGTTTTTGTGAAGCTCGTTTCTAATAAGGCTATCACTACGTACATTAACTCCCTGGTCACTTTGGTAGAAACACCTGCCTTGTGAGGTCCATTTGTCCAATACGTTCACTACATACAGTAATATATAAGAGTTTGGGTGCCCTGGCCAAATTACATGTTAAACTGATGTTCTAACTAATGTTTACTATATTTCTAAAAGTATTCGTTCATCTGCCTTCACACACATATGGACTTGAGTGAGATCCCATTCTTAATCCTTAGGGCTTAATATGATGTTGGTCCACCTTTTGCAGCTATAACAGCTTCAACTCTTCTGGGAAGGCTTTCCACAAGGTTTAGGAGTGTGTTTATATGAATTTATGACAGTTCTTCCAGAAGCACAGTTGTGAGGTCAGACACTGATGTTGGACGAGAAGGCCTGGCTTGCAGTCTCCACTCTAATTCATCCCAAAGGTGTTCTATCAGGTTGAGGTCAGGACTCTGTGCAGGCCAGTCAAGTTCTTCCACACCAAACTTGCTCATCCATGTCTTTATGGACCTGCTTTGTGCACTGGCGTGCAGTCATGTTGGAACAGGAAGGGGCCGTCCCCAAACTGTTCCCACAAAGTTGGGAGCAAGAAATTGTCCAAACTCTCTTGGTGCTGAAGCATTAATAGTTCCTTTCACTGGAATGAAGGGGCTGAGAACTCCTGGAAAACAACCCCACACCATAAACCCCACCAAACTTTATACTTGGCAAAATGAAGTCAGACAAGTACCGTTCTCCTCGCAACCATCAAACCCAGACTCATCCATCGGATTGCCAGATGGAGAAGCATGATTGTTTGGTCCAGAGAACCCATCTCCACTGCTGTAGAGTCCAGTGGCGGTGCTTTACACCACTGCATTCCACGCTTTGCATTGTGTTTGGTGATGTAAGGCTTGAATGCAGCTGCTCGGCCATGGAAACCCATTCCATGAAGTTCTCTATGCTGTTCTTGAGCTGATCTGAAGGCCACATGAAGTTTGGAGGACTGTAGCGATTGACTCTGCAGAAAGTATGTGACCTCTGCGCACTATGCGCCTCAGCATCCGCTCACCCTGCTCTGTCATTTTACGTGGCTGACCACTTCGTGGCCGAGTTGCTGTCGTTCCCAATCGCTTCCACTTTGTTATAATCCCACTGACAGTTGACTGTGGAATATTTAGTAGTGAGGAAATTTCACGACTGGACTTGTTGCACAGGTTGAGAAGTGAATTCCAAGCTGGAATTCACTGAGCTCCTGAGAACGACCCATTCTTTCACTAATGTTTGTAGAAGCAGTCTGCAGGCCTAGGGGCTTGGTTTTATACACCTGTGGCCATGGAAGTGATTGAAACACCTGAATTCAATTATTTGGATGGGTGAGTGAAAACTTTTGGAAAAATATAATGTATATGATCAACACATCCTCCACAGAGACACATCTGTGCGTTTAGAGGATATATTAACTCATTTACACTTAGAAAATTAATTACTCATATTGGAACAAAACATAAAATGTGTCTATGCAAAGTTTAAGGCACAATGTATATTTTATGCTTTATTTTTTTCCAGTATGTTCAGTTGTAAAATCTAACATACATAAATGCAAATAAATAGAAATTCTGCACCAAATTGTGCAGAACAATGTCATTTTTACATATGTATACTGTTAACTTAAGTTCACAAAGAAAATCAACAAATTTTTCCATACGTCTGTAGTTGTACAATTATAAACTAGCTAGGTTTCCATGCATGTGTTTCTTTTGATGCAGCTTTTGATATAAATAAGTTAACAGAAATGCCAAGTTAAAAAAAAAAATCCAACATCCACAGTAGTATTTGTATTTATGCAAATATTTGGGCGCCACTGTCAAATGCCATGATTTGTAAGTCAAGTCAAATTTATTTTGTAGCGCTTTTTACAACTGATGTTGTCGCAAAGCAGCTTCACAGAATTCCAGAGAAGACAAAGTTTTAATATTAATGTAAAACCCCCAGGTGAGCAAGCCAGGGGCGACGGTGCCAAGGAGAACCTCGCTCAGAGCTGAGGAAGAAACCTTCGGAGGAACCAAGGCTCACAAGAGGGGACCCGTCCTCCTCTGGTCAAGCGACCTACAGAGTTATTATACTACTAATATTAATAACAGTAGTATTAGTGGAAGTAATAGCTAGGAGTCCATGAGATCTTCAATGTATGGTGGGAAAGTGAAAGGTGTATAAGTGAAAATTTGTTACACGACCTCTACAAAGACACATTTGTGCACATTTTAATGCACAACTAGTGTTTCTTTACTGAATTTAAGGTATTTACCAAATAGTCTTCACTAAATAAATGGTAGCTGCTTTGTAGATTGTGCATTTAACCTATGTATAAATATCTAAATATCTATTAAATTTAACTGAATTTTCTTAAATTCTACCTCTTCCACTAAGTGTAATCTTAACTTTAACCTCACCCCGAAGCCTGAGAATAAGCTTGACTCTGGTCATAAAGTTAACCCTGGTACTAATACAATGTTAAGTTTAACAGACAGTTTGTTAATAATTTGAACATCTAAAGAAAATCTTAGTGGCTATTCAAATAAAATAGAAGCAAACCACAAAGTATGGCCTGCGCAATATTGAGGTGTTGCTTTATTGATCTTGTCAAGCACTAATAATAATAACACTACTGACTTGAGTTGTCATATGATCCTTCACGTATTTCCATCAGCAGTAGCTAGAAAACATGACAGACAGCAGGCACCATTGAACAAAGAATTAAAGCACACCTTTATCAGATCCATGAAAACCACACAGCACTGACATTCGACAGGAAAAAGACATGGAGCGCCTATCATGGACTACTGGACATTTCCTAAGCCGCTAGGTTTGGCTGAGCTTCATCACTCTATAAACTCACTCCATGTTTCTCAGAACATTTAAAAAAAACATGAAGTATTGAGCTCTGTTGTACTGAGCTGATGGAAAGGCAGCCTTATTTGCTTGGTTTTTTGCAGCATTTCAGTTCAATTCACTTGAATTTACTTTGGCAGCTGGATGGAATCCCGGCTACTGTAGCCCATCTGGTGTCTTGCATAATTTGTCAGCATCCCTCTCTCCTCTTTCTGACCGCAGGGTTATTGTTAACCGGATATTATTTGGGTGATGGACCATTCTCAACAAATGTTAGTGATTGAGAGTCGTCCAGCACCCAATCATATCCAGTCAAGAGCTGCACTGTGGTCAGGAACTGACCACTGATGAAAGGCTAGAAGATAGTTAAGACTAATTGTGTATAGTTAACAGATGTCTGTTACTAGAACTGTCTGTAACTGTTTCTAATAAAGTGGCCAGAGAGTGTAATATGAGCTGAAGGGTCATAAAATATTGACGTCACCATTTAATGATGAATCTGAGTGAGTAACGTGGATGATGTGAGCTGCATGAGAGAAATGACACCAGTATCCTCTTCTTATTCAACTGGAATTCAGTTGTATATTAATGAAATTACACATTCTGTTGATTTGCATAGTAAATTCAAGTTAAAACAAACTTAAAATAAGACAAATTATTTACTACCTACTAGAAAATTAGCTTGTAATTTTAAAGTGAGCACAAATTTTCGCCGTTATTTTGCCATTTTACTAAACTTGTTACTATTACAATTATTAACTTTTTTAACAATAATTAATCAATTTAGAAACAGATAAGTAGCACGCAATTTTTAAGTTAGTACAACTTGTTACCATGATATTACCATATTATTACTCATTTATTAACAATCTGTAAAGTACTGTTTTTATTGCAAATTACATCCTTTACAGAGATCAGACTTAAAATATGATGCTTTTTTGGCTATTTTTAATGTAAAAGTTCTAATTATTCATATATGTTGAGTATGTTTATAAATTGAGCATGTTTATAAAAAAATATCAAACTTAAAACATGGGTTATAGCTTTTGCACAGGCCAGTGTGTTTTATTATTTTAATTTGTATTTATTGTGTTAAATCCACCAAATAAACAGCAATTGTGCATTGAAATGTGTAATTCTCTGCAGAAGATGTGGACATATTTTCAGTTTGAACAAAATTATGTAATGTGACCAGAGGCGCCCAAACAATTGCATACAATGCCCATAAAAGACATAAAGACTGGCTGACCTCTCATAATAACAAACCTGCATGCAAGCAGTCTTAACCATCTACAAATAGCATCAGAACTGGACGATGTTTGATGTGTGTTTTAAACCAAGGAAGTTTGAATCAACAAATGTCATAATGCATGAGGCATTTAAATATTCTATTAGTGACATGTCCTCTTAGTGAGAGGATGCTGATTCGTAAACAGCAGATGTCCTTGTTTTCTTTACAAATTTACATACCACGCACAGTGAAAAATTCTCCCTATTTACCCGCACAAACTCCCTGGAGATAGACGTCTCATTTTCAGGAGATTAGTGGCTTGAAATATGGGCTCAGATGAAATTATGTGACAGGAAAACTTTTGCGACATAATGAAGCGTCTTGAAGCGCAGCTGCAGAGAACATTTCCCCCTCCGCCCATCTCACTCACTCACTCGCTACCTGCTTCACATTACTCAAATTGGATCCAATAATGGGAGAGCACTGTTATCATCATCATCATCATCATCATCACTGTTGACATAATCATTATCTTCAAAGTAATGCAGGTGAGGCTGCGCAATTATAGTACAGCTCAGTTTGGAAATATTAATCAATATTATAAATCTAAATTTGTTTCTGTTATATATCGGTGTTGTCAGAAAAAAATCTTGTATGTCCAAAATGGTAGCTTTACAGGAGAAGGACGAAACCTGCTTTACTTTCTGTTTTTCTTAGTTCATTCGTCATTTTCATTTTCAAATTATGTCAAAAACTGAAAAACATCAAAAATGGAGATATGATGTTTTCTTCTGACAACAGTGATGTGCAAAAGCAAAAAACCTGACTATCATAGATTCATAGATTTGTAACTTTCTAATCATGTTTAGTAAGACAGGGCTGAACATTGTCTCATGGTATATTACGTCTTACTACATTATATATCCAAAACTATTCACTCACTCTAATTCATCCCAAAGGTGTTCTATCAGCTTGAGGTCAGGACTCTGTGCAGGCCAGTCAAGTTCATCCACACCAAACTGGCTCATCCATGTCTTTATGGACCTGCTTTGTGCACTGGTCTGCAGGCCTAGGTACACCTGTGGCCATGGAAGTGATTAGAAAACCTGAATTCAATGATTTGGATGTGTAACTTAATACATTTGGCAATATAGTGCATTTCATGTCTCGATAAATATTTTGTTCGGGTGCTTATGGAAGTACACTACTATTCATGAACTGGCTACAGCATAATTTCCTCAAATGTAGTTGTACAAATGGCAGCCAGTGGCGCCTCCAGAAAATCTTCCCTGGGGTGTCAAAGGGGTGGCCTGAGGTTTTAGCAGGGAGGCAAGCTGCATGTGCGAATGAGGGGGCAAGACGATGTGGGGGTGAGTGAAAGTTGTTGGTCAGTCGTTCTGCCAATTCCCGATACAGCTGGACAGACGAGACGTACTTGTAATGTGAAAGAGTATGGAGGGGTAAACTAGGACTGTGAAGATAAGAAGGTTGGATCATTGATCTGCCAACTACTGACAACCAAGCTGCTCTCAGCTTAAAGGCACAAGTGAAAGTGTAAAAGGGGCTGGAGGGTGTGTGGGGTGCTACTTGGAAGGCCATCATCAGGTGGGCTGTGGGGTGTGGCCATAACCCATAACTAATTGCTTCCCGCACTTGACGACGTCATTGACACATCTTAAATTCTGATATTCATGGTAACCAGGTTTGAGATACAACATAATAGATATTCTGAATACAGAAATCAGTAGTAAGTGGGCACTGATATACTGATATGTTAATATTATGGTAAAAACTGTATTAGCCAAAAAATGACATTGAAATCTTCAAGTTATTATTATTAATTAGTAACTATAATGTAACAAACCTGTAATAAAACATAATGGTAACAAGTTGTACTAATCAAAAATCACATGTAATTTCTTAGTTGTTCATAAATAATAGGTAAAGAAAAGTAAAGATTGGCAAGTTATGAAAGATAGATATGCTGTTTACAGATGTGTTGTTCTTTTCTATCACTGAACTCATTTCTTTCTTTTTTTCTTGTGAATGACTGAGCCTTTCAGTGATGCTCCCTTTATACCCAATCATGACACTCACCTGTTTCCAATTAACCAAACAGGTGTTTTTTTGAGCATTCCTCAACTTTCCCAGTCTTTTGTTGCCCCTGTCCCAACTTGGAACGTGTTGCAGGCATCAAATTCAAAATGAGCGAAAATTTGCAAAAAAGAATAAAGTTTATCTGTTTGAACATTAAATATTTTATCTTTGTAGTGAATTCAATTG
Source organism: Pygocentrus nattereri (assembly GCF_015220715.1). Taxonomy (NCBI): domain Eukaryota; kingdom Metazoa; phylum Chordata; class Actinopteri; order Characiformes; family Serrasalmidae; genus Pygocentrus; species Pygocentrus nattereri. The sequence continues at coordinate 19,467,620 of NC_051214.1, read as the reverse complement.
AATATAGGTTGAAAAGGATTTGCAAATCATTGTATTCTGTTTTTATTTATGTTTTACACAATGTCCCAACTTCATTGGAGGAAATACAATGACTAATTATTTTTCATAACTCACATTCACATTCACTCTGTAATACATACCAATTAAATGATTGTGTCACCTGGAAAATTTTCATTTTAATAGAGGGTCTTTTATTTTTCTGTTTTATAGCCAACTACATATCACTACAGTTATTAACAAATTAGTTACCTACCAATTAGAAATTACGCATACAGTTTTTTGTTTAACACAAATTGTGTCCATTATTTTGTCATTTTACTATCAACTTTTTACTACTACAATTACTAATCTGCAATCTGAAAAATACTAATGAAGTATTTCTTTTCCGTTCAAGTTGCATTCAGAAGCAGCATTTATATTCAGAATACAAGTGACTTTTAAATTTTAGAAGAATGCTTTTGGAAGGTTTACCCACTAAATTTAAAATGTATGTGCCATCTTTAGAATAAACACCATCAGTGCTCATATATTAACTCTTTTAAAACCAGGTGTGTAAATACACGCAGTCTAAAGAATAACTCAACTCAATAACTAAAACAACTTCTTTACAAATACAGAAGTTCATGCTAAAGCAGTGTTGGAGTGGGTAATCAGGAGTCCAGGGCCAGTAACGAATCGTGGCATCAGCAGTGGATTAAAGCAGGTAATAAGAGCTACATTAATGTTGATCACTTTTGTACTTTTTTAAATAAGTTAAGTTTTCATGAAATACTGTATGTTACCAAAATAATTACATGAAGGAAACTGCCAACCATTAACAGTAAGGAACAGTGCTATTACACAATGACAACAGCAGATTTTTCCCATTTGTCTAATTGATATATATTCTAGATTTATTCTGAATACATTACGTTTTTATGTATTGTAACAGAATATACTACAGAATACAGTATTCTGCCCAATTCTGGGGGGTAGGCGCAGTCCATAAGAGTCTTGTGAAGTACAGATTGTAAAAATCTGTTTAGTTTTGGGATGTAATGCCATATTATTTGGGGGGTGATGATTTGAATTTTTACCATTTGTTTGTGAAAATAAAGAAGAAGCCAGACTTAAAACATTTCTGGTTTTGGTAGTTGAGGTACCCCAAACTCTGCCTATTGCCTTAGTTTTCTTTAGCCTATGTATCAATGTTGTCAGAAGAAAATCTTGCATCTCCAATTGTGATGTTTTTCAGTTTTTGACATAATTTGAAAATGCCAGGTTCCCTTTACATTGTATATAAATTTCATGATGAATGGACTAAAAAAAATGACCCAAAATGACTTGGAAAAAATTCTGGTTTCATTGACTCACATTAAAAGTTAAGTAGGTTTTTTCCTTCTGCTGTAAAGTTAACATTTTGCAGATACAAGGCTTTCTTCTGACAACAGCAATATATTTGTTTAGAGTTATCATAATATATTAAATACCGCTGGATCTTACCTTTAGGTAAATAACCATTTTAAAATTTATGAAAAAATATGCATGCATTCAGAAGCTCCTGCTGGTGTGGGTTTCTTCTGTTAGTGATGCACAAAAACACTACTTGAATGCTAGTTCACCACCTGGGCAGAATCTACACTACTGTAGGAAAAAAAAATTACAATTTATTACACTTCAAATAAAGAACAGTGGAAATTTTACAAGTTGCTTCTCCTTTTATTACAATTATGACAATGACAGACCTCAATTTGGTTTGTAAGTATTATAAATCTCGTTGCTTCTACATTTGAATCTGCGCTACAACACTTGCAACTGCACTAGTACTAGTGCTACCTGCTCAAAACTTTACATTCAGCCCTGTAATTCATGCAACAAAAAATTTAGGTTTTAGTCACAATGATGAACAGAAGTGAACACAACTCTTTAAAGGCAGAAATAGCTGTATATCATTACACAGTTTTTATTTAAGAAAAAAAAAAAAGTTATTTATGTCCTGCCCTGTGATGGACTGGCAAGGTGTATCCTGCCTAGACCTGATGACCACTGGGATAGGCTCCAGCACCCCCACCGCAACCCTGAGGGAGAAGCGGCTTAAAAAATGTGTGTGTGTGTGTGTGTGTGTGTGTGTGTGTGTTATATCCCAAATGTATTTCCTAAAGGAAAAAAAATAAGTATTTTATTTACTATAAACAACTTGCTATAAATAAATAACCATTATTTAAAAACTTCTTATTGATTTTACAGTACTGAGATGACAAGTGATTCCAAGCTATTGAGCAGAATTTTTAGATTTGAAGTTTTTGTCTCTCTTTGTCATACTTGAGGTTCATTACCAGGGCACACGATCTCTTTATCCACAACTCAGGCTCCTTCATTGGAAGAAGAAAAGGGATTTCCAGGGAAATTTCAATTTAGCGCTTGTCGAACTGTGCACAATCTGGCGATGTGTTTGCACAATGAGAACTGTATCTCTGCAGCACAGTATGGGCACAGTATGATTGTGTTTGAATAATGACTTTAATACACTGAATAAGGATTATGGCCCTATGAGGAGAGCACAAAGGAAAATGCTGACATCAACTACATGCTTATTTTCCTCTTCATTAACTTTACTTTTCCTTCTCAGCACTATTATTAAGCAATTAAAGCCCAATAATGATGTTTTAGGAGTAGTTAACTACACAAGATTGTGATGGCTGGTGTAACCTGCCTCTCAGTGCCGTGTGGCGTCTTCATTAGACAGTGTACTGATCTGATGTGAATTCCATGTTAAAAGTTGTATAAGTATATCATATGAGGAGCAGCACTCCTGCTCAGATTCACTGGACAGGTAGAGATACTTGCCCTTATTCATCAAAATTGCATAGAGATGAGTGCAGGATGGAAAAATCTGAATGACATATGAGAGCCATTCTACAGAAATGTTTACTTTTCTGTCTCTCCATAGGAGTAACTGGTGTTACCAATCCTCATTGGTGTTACATTTTTAATGAACAGTGCATTTTACAAATTGGCTGCTACAGAGCATCAAACCACATGTGGTCAATCATGGGACATCCACTAAAAAATGTAATTTAATCCATTTGTGTTCTATTTTTTCCACAATTACCTCAGAATAAAGCCGGTCACACCAGTGACTTCAGCTTAAAGCTTCATACGAAATCAAGAGCCTAATGAGAAAATCGCTGAGAACTGAAAGACACAGTGGACTCACCATGTGCTTTTTTTCATAGATCCTCAGAAAACAGGTCAAAGGAGGTCAAATGATGTCATCAGTATGACTTTTATTGCAAAATAAAAGATCTTTTGTTATGCAGTAACACCAGTGACACGACTCCTGGGGACAACAACTTTTATTATATATTTATAATATTTATTTATTTTCTTTGTCATTTAATTCATATATTTCATAGTCATGTATAGACTGTTGCAGTTTAAATGGCAGAAAAATGTTTTTTGCTTCAAAATATGGCCTCAGCCTTCACACATGACTGTGAGGACAAACTCTTCAGTGGTGCTTGGAGTTCTATATGATTGAGTTAAAAACCAATATAGCTAAATTGAGGCTCAAGAAGGTGGAATTGTTAAAATAACTGGTTTTCATTTTTTAATGTAAATAAATTTTAAGCCCTCCCATCGACCCACCACCAATGGGACGGGTAGTAGTAGGGGTTCGGTGCTTTGTGGATTGGGCAGTGTCTGAAGGCGTGGGCCTTGGCGTTCTGATCCTTGGTTGCTGAAACTGGCTTTTGGAACTTGGAATGTTACCTCACTGACGGGGAAGGAGCCTGAGTTGGTGCGCGAGGTTGAGAGATACCGGCTAGATATAGTTGGGCTCACCTCAACACACAGCTTGGGCTCTGGGTCCAATCTCCTTGAGAGGGGCTGGACTTTATTCTTTTCTGGAGTTGCCCATGGTGAGAGGCGGCGGGCAGGTGTGGGCTTTCTCATAGCATCTCGACTTGGCACATGTATGCTAGGGTTTTCTCCGGTGGACGAGAGGGTAGCTTCCCTATGCCTTCGGATTTGGGAATGGGTCCTGACTGTTGTCTGTGCTTATGCACCGAACAGCAGTTCAGAGTACCCAGCCTTCTTAGAGTCCTTGGGAAGGGTGCTTGAAAGTGCTCCTCCTATTGTCCAACTGGGTGACTTCAACACTCACGTGGGCAATGACAGTGAGACCTGGAGGGGTATGATTGGGAGGAATGGCCTCTCTGATCTGAACCAGAGTGGTGTTCAGTTTTTGGAATTCTGTGCAAACCACAGTTTGTCCATCACGAACACCATGTTTGAACACAAGGATGTCCATAAGTGCACATGGCCCCAGGACACCCTAGGCCGCAGTTCAATGATTGACTTTGTAGTCGTGTCATCGGACTTGTGGCCAGTGTTTTGGACACTCGGGTAAAGAGAGGAGCTGAGCTATCAACTGATCACCACCTGGTGGTGAGTTGGATCAGGTGGTGGGGGAAGATGCCAGTCAGACCAGGCAAACCCAAACGTATAGTGAGGGTTTCCTGGGAACGTCTGGCAGAAGAACCTGTCAGATTGATCTTCAACTCACACCTCTGTCAGAACTTTGACCAGATATCGGGGGAGGTGAGGGACATTGACTCAGAATGGGTCACGTTCCGCTCCTATATTGTTGAAGCGGCTGACTGTAGCTGTGGCCGCAAGGTAGTTGGTGCCTGTCGGGGTGGTAATCCTCGAACCCGGTGGTGGACACCCCAGGTGAGAGACGGTGTCAAGCTGAAGTAGGAGTCCTACCGGGCATGGTTGGCCTGTGGGACAGGCCAAGCGATCTGCGACTTCAGTCGTCGCCAAGGCAAAAACCTGGGTGTGGGAGGAGTTTGGTGAAGCCTTAGAAAGTGACTTTAAGTTGGCTCCGAAAAGATTCTGGCAAACCGTCAGGCGACTCAGAAGGGGAAAGCAGTGTGCCACTAGCACTGTATATAGTGGAGATGGTGTGACTTCGACTGAAGATGTCATTGGGCAGTGGAAGGAATACTTTGAGGACCTTCTCAATCCCACCAACATGTTCTCCAGTGAGGAGACTGGGGACATGGGAATAGGCTTGTCCATTACTGAGGCTGAAGTTGCGATGGTAGTTAAAAAGCTCCTTGGTGGCAAGGCTCCAGGGGTGGATGAGATCCGTCCTGAGTTCCTCAAGGCCCTGGATGTCGTGGGGCTGTCTTGGCTGACACGCCTTTTCAACATTGCGTGGACATCGGGAGCGGTGCCACTGGATTGGCAGACTGGGGTGGTGGTGCCTCTTTTTAAAAAGGGGGACCGGAGGGTGTGTTCCAACTAAAGGGGAATCACACTCCTCAGCCTCCCTGGTAAGGTCTATGCAGGGCTACTGGAGAAGAGAGTCCGGCTTATAGTCGAACCTCAGATTCAGGAGAAGCAGTGCGGGTTCTGCCCTGGTCATGGAACACTGGACCAACTCTTCACCCTCTCCAGGATTCTGGAGTGTTCATGGGAGTTTGCCCAACCAGTCCACATGTGCTTTGTGGATTTGGAGAAGGCATTCGACTGTGTTCCCCAGGCTATTCTGTGGGAGGTGCTTTGGGAGTACGGGGTACATGGCTCTTTGCTGCGAGCCATTCAGGCCCTGTACAAACAAAGCAGGAGTTTGGTTTGCATGGTTGCCAGTAAGTCAGACTCATTCCCAGTGAGAGTTGGACGTCAGGGCTGCCCTTTGTCACCGATTCTATTCATCATTTTTATGGATAGAATTTCTAGGCGCAGTCAGGGGATGGAGGGTGTCTGGTTTGGTGACCTCAAGGTCACATTGCTGCTGTTTGCGGATGATGTGGTCCTATTGGGGACATCAGGCCGTGAACTTCAGCTTTCGCTGGATCAGTTTGCAGCCGAGTGTGAAGCGGCCAGGATTGCCTCAAGTGGAGGAGTTAAAGTATCTCGGGGTCTTGTTCACGAGTGATGGTAAAAGGGAGTGGGAGATTGACAGGTGGATTGGTGCTGGGTCAGCACTGATGCAGGCTCTTTACTGGTCTGTTGTGGGAAAGAAAGAGCTGAGCCATAAGGCAAGGCTTTCGATTTACCGGTCGATCTACGTTCCCACCCTCACCTATGGCCATGAGCTTTGGGTAATGACCGAAAGAATGAGATCGCGAATACAAGTGGCTGAAATGAGTTTCCTCTGCTGGGTGTCTGGACTCTCCCTTAGTAGCTACTTCCGGCGCCGGCGAGAGCGGCAGCCTGTTACAGCAGCTCCTGCTTACTTTCGTGTTTTCCTACTTTTTCTCTCTCTGTTAGTACGTAAGTTAGTTGTGAGTTGTTTTTTGTCTTATCTGCACTATGGACACCAAACTACTAGAGTTTGCTCTGGTCCTCGCTCTGCTTTTTTCTTTGTTTACGACCACGTCCGGAGACCGCGTGCGGAGCCATGGCTCTATTGTTTACAACCGGGATCAGCTGTTGGTGCTGCGCCAAACGGCAGTGCTGCCGGACGAGAGACCCGACATCCCCCGCGAGCTGAGGAGGAAGAGACGCGGGTGTCGTGCCGGAGCTCTGCGTCGGGCTAAGAGGAGACGCTACAGACCTGTTCTCCCCTCCGTCATTATGGGGAATGTGAGATCTCTCCCCAACAAGATGGACGAGCTGGCGGCGCTGACGCGACACCAGAGAGAATATCGCGAATGCAGCGTTATGCTGTTCTCGGAGTCGTGGCTAACGGTGCTAACCCCGGATACGGTTGTCACGCTGGACGGCTTCCAGCTCATACGCGCGGACAGGACAACGGAGAGCGGGAAGAGGAAAGGAGGTGGGCTGGCAGTGTTTGTGAATGATAGATGGTGTAACCCCAAGCACATCACTATCAAAGAGAAAACCTGCTGTAAGGACATCGAGCTGCTGGCCGTGAGCATGAGGCCCCTGTACTTGCCCAGGGAGTATTCGCATGTAATCACGGTAACTACGTATGTCCCCCCCTCCGCCAACGCTGAGACTGCCTGTGAGATCCTGCACTCATCTGTGAGCAGACTGCAGACTCAGCACCCTCAAGCCCTCCTTCTCATCTCCGGTGACTTCAACCACGCTTCTCCGTCCTCCACTCTGCCCACCTTCACCCAGTATGTAACCTGCCACACCAGAGACAATAAAATCCTGGACCTGTTTTATGCCAACACAAAGGAGGCATATAGGTCATCACCCCTCCCTCCCCTGGGAAGATCTGATCACAACCTGGTTCATCTCCTGCCTGTGTACAAACCTCTTGTACAGAGGGAACCAGCAGTCACCCGCACAGTAAAGAAATGGTCTGAGGAAACTGAAGAGGCTCTGAAGGACTGTTTTAATACAACGGTGTGGGAAGTGCTGTGTGATCATGAGGAGGAGGACATAGACAGCCTCACACACTGCGTAACGGACTATGTGAACTTCTGCGTGGAGAACACTGTACCCACCGGGACTGTACAGTGTTTCTCTAACAGCAAGCCGTGGATTAACCCTGACATAAAGGCTCTTCTGAAGAAGAAGAAGAGGGCCTTTAGATTAGGGGATAAGGAGGAGCTGAAAGCGGTGCAGAAGAAGCTGAGGAGGAAGATCCGGGAGGGCAAAGCTAGCTACAGGAGGAAGATGGAGGAACAACTACAGCAGAATAATGTCAGCGGAGTCTGGAAAGGCCTTAAAGCAATCTCTGGCCACAAGAAGTCCGACTCTCAAGCAGTAGGGGGTCAAAAGTGGGTGAACGATCTCAATCTATTTTTCAACAGGTTTGATCACTCACCCGCCCCTCCCACTACACAGACATCTCTGCTGAAACCCTCCTGTCTGGCACTTCCAACATGCTGCTCTACCCCCTCTCTCACATCCACCCCCAGCACAACAACTTTCAGCTCACACCCACCCCCCACTGGTTCTGCTGGTTGTCGTAACACCCCGTTCACACATTCCAACACTCAGCACCCCCCCTGCTCCAGTCTGACCTTCACAATGGCCCAGGTGCCAGGCTCCTCAAGTCCTGCGCAGATCAGCTGTGCGGGATAGTGGAGCACATTTTTAACACAAGCCTGAAGCTGGGGAGAGTACCACAATTGTGGAAAACATCTTGTGTGGTGCCATTGCCAAAAACACAGCACCCAAAAGACCTCAGCAGCTACAGGCCGGTGGCACTGACGTCACACCTGATGAAGACACTGGAGAGGCTGGTCCTTAGACAACTCCGCCCTATGGTGAGCTCATCTATGGACCCACTTTAGTTTGCCTACCAGCCTGGCATCGGGGTGGATGATGCCATCATCTACCTGCTGCATGGAGCTCTTTCTCACCTGGAGAAGCCTGGGTGCACTGTGAGAATCATGTTCTTTGATTTCTCCAGTGCTTTCAACACCATACAGCCTGGGCTCCTGAAGGACAAGCTGGAACAGGCAGGGGTGGGCCATCACCTAACACACTGGATCCTGGACTACCTCACCAACCGTCCACAGTATGTGAGGACAAGGGACTGTGTGTCCGACATGGTGGTCTGTAACACAGGGGCCCCACAGGGGACGGTGTTAGCACCGTTCCTCTTCACCCTGTACACTGCAGACTTCATGTACAACTCACCCAACTGCCACCTACAGAAGTTCTCTGATGACTCAGCGATCGTCGGCCGCATCACAAATGAGGACGACAGAGAGTACAGAGAACTGATTCAGGACTTTGTGGACTGGTGTCTGCGGAATCACCTACAGATCAATGCAGGGAAGACCAAAGAACTGGTGGTGGATTTCCGTAGGCGCACACATCCCCCTCCAGCAGTGAACATCCAGGGAACGGACATTGAAAGAGTGGACTCTTATAAGTACCTGGGTGTGCACCTTAACTGTAAACTGGACTGGTCAGACAACACAGCTGCACTTTACAGGAAGGGACAGAGCAGACTCTACCTGCTCAGGAGACTAAGGTCATTTGGAGTGCAGGGGCCACTCCTGAGGACCTTTTTTGACACAGTAGTGGCATCAGCCATCTTCTATGGAGTGGTCTGCTGGGGCGGCAGCATCTCCACTGCAGACAGGAAGAAACTGAACAAACTGATCCGGAGGGCCGGCTCGGTCCTAGGGACTCCTCTAGACCCAGTGCAGGCGGTGGGAGAAAGGAGGATGCTGAACAAGCTAGCATCCATGCTGGAGAACGACTCCCACCCCATGCATGAGACTCTGGCAGCACTGGGCAGTTCCTTTAGTGACCGGCTCCTTCACCCCAAGTGTGTGAAGGAGCGCTATCGTAGGTCCTTCCTTCCTGCTACTGTGAGACTGTACAACCAGCACTGCTCCCAGTAGACCACATACAATACAATATACACTTACATTCAGAATGCGAACATTTTTCATTGTGCAATAGGCTAAGTGCAATACAGATTTATATGCAACTCTTATTTTATTTTATTTTATTATTATCCCTATTTTGTTGTAAATAGTCTAGAGATTTAGCTTTAAATTTTATTATTTATAATGTTGATAATGTTTACACTGTTTCCTGTTTCTACTACTGAGTGCCTTACTCCTGTTACTCTGCTGCTGCTGTAATACTGTGAATTTCCTCGCTGTGGGACTAATAAAGGATTATCTTATCTTATCTTATCTTATCTTATCTTATCTTATCTTATCTTATCTTATCTTATCTTAAAGATAGGGTGAGAAGTTCGGTCATCCGGGAGGGACTCGGAGTAGAGCCGCTGCTTCTCCACGTCGAGAGGAGCCAGCTGAGGTGGTTCGGGCATCTGGTTAGGATGCCTCCTGGACGCCTCCCTAGTGAGGTGTCACATGCAAGTCCACCCGGGTGGAGACCCTGGGGAAGACCCAGGACATGCTGGCATGACTATATTGCCCAGCTGGCCTGGGAGCACCTCGGAATCCCCCCAGGGAGCTAGTGGAAGTGGCTGGGGAAAGGGAGGTCTGGGCCTCATTGCTTAGGATGCTGCCTCTGCGACCCGAACCCCGGAAAAGCGGAAGATAATGGATGGATGGATAAATTATAAGACTAACATGTTTTTCAGGTATAATATATCTGTAAATGCAAAGGACACAAAAATGGGTGTTTCTGTAGAAACCCCTACCCCTTGTTTTCAAGTGTCTCTTTGCCCATCAGAACTGAGTTACAAGAGGTAGTGGTTTAAATCTGCCACTATAAATGGAACAAACCTCAAATAAAAAGACCAAGACTTCATTAACAGCTACTAGCGCTGCTCTGTAAGTGCAGCAGAGGAGGGTAAAGTTCACTTCCTCATTGCTGGGCTTTAGTTATATTTAGGGCATCATACACCTACACCTGAAGTCAGATATTCACCAGATTCTTGTTAGAATTTTCCCATTCCACCTTAAATAGTGCAGCAGTTCTGATACCTGAAGTGCCAGAATGTAATTGCCATTTAAGGAGGAGCAAGAAAAGGAGCTAAGGGCTAAGTGGTAGGGGCAAGGGGTGAAGTGAGATTGGGCCAAATAGATGAGAAGATAACACTGCGGTGATATCAGTAAATTCCACTAGTTAATTTCTCTATGGGGTCTGTAATGTTACACTGAAGCTAATTTTTTGACAGTTGAAGTATTCAAACTCTAGCTATACCAGGGGAACCAGCCTGATATCTGGAGGAGTGAAGATTATTCATTTGTGCGCAGGGACAGACAACTAGCCAGCCCATAAGACACTGGGCTTATGCAGTTTCATGGCTGCACTGATGCCAAGATTAGGCCCAGCCTATATATGACAAATGACAGGTGTGACAGACATGACCATGTAGGGATAAACAAGAATAGACAGAAGAATGTTCTGAATAGAGTCACAGTACAGACACACAGAATACAGAATATAATGACATACAACACAACACTAAACATATTACAGAGCAGTAAATTTTGACATGTGGTAGATTATTGCTCATATAACACATTATATTTTAGCAGAGGTGGACAAAGTAGACAAACCATGTACTTGAGTTAAAGTAGACACCCCCAAGGTAAAATATTACTCCAGTAAAAGTAGAAGTTCCTCCCTTTAGACCTCCACTTGAGTAACAGTACTAAAGTATTTACCTTCAAATGTACTTAAGTATAAAGTAAAAGTATTAAAAGAGTAATTATGGCTCTGATGTCCTGTTATCATTTTGTAACAAGACTCGCTTCATGAACTCATTTTAGGTGAAATTCTCCAGTGTCTCTCTTGGTAAACCAGCCTTTTAATAGAACGTCATTAATTAGTGAAGCTGACATCTATTAAAATGATCATAAGCACAAAACACTGAAGGCAAACAGTTTCCATCAGGGAGAACCGAGTGGCTCTGAAATCACTTTTTACAAACAAGCAAAGTTTCAGTTTAAGATTTATTTACAACTTAGTTCCAAGTTTAAGTTTAATAAAAACTGGCTTTTAACTCAGGATCACAAATGAGTTTCCTTTACTATATTGATCTGTAGGTCTCTGTTCATAAACATAAACCAGCCCAAACTAATTTACTATAAAATGAAATGGTGTTTGTATAAATTCAGAAAAAAGCCGCGTCAGTCACGACTGCATATGTGGACATATTTCTATATTGTGCTCTATTTGCACAAAGTTAGGTTAGTTCATCATTTATGTTGAACAGACTCTCCCAAAATTTTATGCTGCTGTGCTGATGTTGAACCGTGTGCTGCACTGGGTCGGTATGACCAACAGGTCAAAACAAGCTCTAAACAAAGTGACCGCTGTGCCCTGATTGGTGCTCTTGCTTTGTGCTTCTTTCATTTTGACATGTTACGTTTTTATACACAAAGAAACCAAAAGGAACGGCAGATTCTTAAAATGTAGTGGAGGGAAAAGGAAGATATTTGACTTTGAAATGTAGTGGAGTGAAAGTAAAAAGTCGCCCAGAATGGAAAAACTTCAGCACAGATACACGAAAAAATACTTAAGTACAGAAACTAATTACATTTACTTTATTACATTTAATTACAGTTACTGTCCACCACTGTATTGTATGTCACCCTTTTCCTTTATCTGCATTCAGATATTTGCATAACAAAGTCTTAAAGTTTTCATTACAAATTATTACAACTATCTTCCATATACCAGACCTACATGAGTGTACTAATACAGGTCATGATAAATACTAATATTGATACAGTGAATAGGTAATGAACAGTAAATAGTGAATAGACGCTATAAAATATCTGCACAGCTCTGACTGCCTCACAACTGAAATCTGGAAATTTGTATTACTGCACCAATTCACAAAAAGTCAATAAGCTGTTGATGGAATCATTTTAACTCTAATGCTGCTCGCATGGAGCATCAAGTTTATTGATGAAGTAAGAATCCATTTCATTTAAACTGGTGGGCTGACAACTGACAACTTATTTTCTTAACTAGTACTAGGCTAATAAATACATATATATATGTATGTATATGCAGTCAGGCCAATTGGACATGCTAAATTGCCCCTGGGTGTCAGTGTGTGAATGACTGTCTGTGTCTGTCTGTCTGCCCTGCGATGGACTGGTGACCTGTCCAGGGTGTATCCTGCCTTCCGCCCGATGACTGCTGGGATAGGCTCCAGCACCCCCCGCGACCCTGACGGAGAAGCGGCTTAGAAAATGGATGGGATGGATGGATGGATATATATACATATAATAGTATAGAATATGTGGTAACCTTTGAATCTCTAAACTCATTTATAAGATGTTATAATTCACTCATAAGGCATCATCATCATGGCTATACATATTTATAAAAATGCATTACACATTATAGCCATGCTTGTTATGCATTATGAATTGTTAATGTAATGTATTATAAGTACTGTTCATAACAAATTATAAGAGCTCATAAGCTGTATTTGTCTACTCTAAGTAAAGTGAAGCGTACTGCACTAAAGCCTCCTCCAGTGTTAAGAGTGAGGCTTCAAGTTGAAGTATTTACTGAAGGATTTACTGAAACACTAAAACATCCACAATAAAGCTCATTACAGGCTTCAAATGTCAGAGTTTAAACTAGTGCTGCCATCAGTGTTTCACCCAATGTGGGAAAGTCAATGTACACCACTGTTAATGTGCACCACCATCAGCCTGGCACTCACTTAAAACTATATATCCAATGGAACGCTAGCAGAAATGGATACTTGATTTGCTGTCATGTAATGTCGTGTTTAAAGTGAGACGCTGGGTAAGGAAAGTTCACTGTAGTGTAGTGATTCTAGGCTGCAAAGTTTGTTTAGAGCATCTGAATATTCATGACTGAAGCCCCAAAGAGGCCCAACAACACCAATGACAAGATACTGCTATATATACTGGAAATTCCAGGGCAAAAATAATTTCAAAAAAAGTTTTTTAACTTTAAAAAACTTTAATAACACTACTTATAATGCATCATATTAACAATCCATTAAATGTAAACATGGCTATAAAATGTAATTCAGTGCAATTCATTTCTATAAAATTTATAACCATGTTTATAATGCCTTATGAATGCATTATAACATGTTTTAAATGTTTAAAGATGCTTACAAATGTGACATTGATAGAAAGTGTTACTGAATGTCACCTGAATGTCATGTTTTAAATGTCCATGTTTTAGGCTGATCTGCCCTCAGAATCAGAATTTTAAAATAATAAATTTTGCATGGTTGTGCAGGAGCCTGTATTTTAGTGCGCTATATGTAGGGAGCAGGGAACCAATTGAGATTGTGCCCCAGGATATACAGACATAAAACAGTGTTAGTTTGGTGCTACATAAGACTGGAAATTGCTTAGAGGTGGTAACGTATATAAGCATTGTCATTGCAATGCTAATTTGGTGATCAAAAAGTATTTATAAAGTAAACTTTTAATCTTAAATAGTGCTATGAGGTTTGAAGGTCAAGAAATGACAGCAATATATAATGTACTAATAATTGTTTTCTGAACAAGTGTGTATTTTATCATTTTTTTGTTGTTCTGTTTTATAAAAGCAGAAACTCAATTAAGGCCAAACATTACAGTGATTTTACCACAAGTAAGGGGGTTAACACTAATTTACTGTAATGCAGCATTTGTGGCTTTTTGCTTTAAATCAAGTCAGCTTCAATGTCAATACTGCAATATGTACAGGACATAGAGTGTACTCAAATTGTGTTACTCTCAGACCCCGTGGTGTAGCAATAACATTAAATAGACAGTAAAAAAGTGTGAATTTAAATAGACACTAAAAAACACTAAACACTAATCGTAAAAAATAAATATTATTTGTAGAAAAATAGAATAATAAGAAATAATATAAATATACGTGGTCCTGAAATGAACACTTAAGTGACATAAGGCACGTAAAGAGGTCTGTGGGTATAAATATGGGCTTCACTGAATAATAAAACAAAAACATTATAACCCCCCCAGTGTTTGTTCCTTACCATAGTGATACATGCTGTGCTGATAGTGTTGGACATGTAATACTTAAATTACTGATGGCATAAATTTCAAATCAAACACTTTTAGGTTGATAATTGATTCCATGTCATTCCAACCAGACATGGGTTTTACTGTGTATCTACACAAAAACGGTGAAATTCACCTATGCTCATTTTAACCGTACAGAGCATTGACGAATATGGCCCACTGTGAATTTGTTGACAGCTCAGGATGTACTAACAATGAGAAGATGCCTGTTGTATCGTGGATCTGCTTGAGGCCTGCACATCTTGCTCATCGCTCATTAGGTAAAACAGATGGTGCTTCTGGTAGCTGAGGAAGCACAGAACACTTGTGAGCCTTCTCGAGCATAACTGTCTCATGATAAGCTGTTTGCAAACAAGATATTATGGGTTTTTGCTTTATGAATTAAATTGCTGCTGCTGCCACACAAGGGCAAGGACATTTCAGAAACTGTGAAGTGGATTTGTTTAGGTGAACTTCACGTGCATCTGGAGTGTCTGCTCTTTTAGTTGACCTTGTCACACTCTTGTGAACACTTCCATGCCTCAATAGATTCAGAATAGGTTTCCTGTTGACAGCACATTATGATTTATTCAGCAACATTACCGGACAGTGGAACACAGTGAAGGAAATGATCTGTCCACATGCAGAGTAATTTATGGTGTTAATCTCCCAGCAATGCCCTCTGATTTCTCTATATGAATAAAGTTGTTGATATTGACACAGGCCTGGGGGAGCTCATACCTTATATCACCGTCGTATCCACATATAATCCATTCTAACTGCAACCAGTGCAGTGAACTGATATAAGGGAAATAATTTGAGTGGTGTACAAGCCTGGAGGCAGAACGCTCCCCTATAGGAAGATGCAACCTTTTCTGTTTGTTTGTTTTTACAAATTGAAGAGAGACTAAGATGTCGAACTATTTATATTGAAATCCACTGAGGGAGCATAGTTGTAGCTGTAGGGCTTTGGGAATACAAAGAGGGAGTGGCTTCTGCCTCCCTCCCAGCATGCCAAGTCTTCTCAGCAGGTCTGATAACGAAACAACGGCATGTAAAACATAGAAGAGCCATTCTAGAAATGTGGATACATGTCATTGTTACAGAATACACCTTTGGTATGTCAGTAGATCTCTATGTTTTAAATTATTTTTCATAGTATTGAAAATTTCCTCACACTTTGAATCCAGTCCAAGTTGGAAGAGTAGGAAAAATGCAAATAAAAGCAGTGATTTGCAAGTCCTGTTTGCGTTTAATTGAAAACAGTACAAAGACCAGATATTTAAAGGTGCTTCTGTTTTTTCCTTTTCCTTTAGTGTGTTTTGTAGCTTTTACTGCATGTATAAATGGTATAAAGTTGCAAAGCCCAAAATAGGGATAACCCTCTCCCATAGAAACCACTTTTCTCAGCTGCCTAAAAGGCCTCATTGGAATTCCAGTCCTTCTCCTTTGTTAGAAGATGATGTAATCTTGTAACACAAGTCTTACTGCCCGCCTACCTGCCCACCCTCAAACAGGAGAGCTACATGGTTAAAGCCTCCTGCTCTGAAACGTCCTGCTCCAGTCTAGCTTGCAAATGTGGGTCAGATTCACAAGTTTGTTCTACATGACTCTCAGCATCAGATATGATGTCGGCCCACCCTCTGCAGCTATAACAGCTTCACCTCTTCTGGGAGCTTTGCGCAAGGGTTAGGAGTGTGTTTATGTGAATTTTTGACTGTTCTACCAGAAGCACATTTGTGAGGTCAGACACAGATGTTGGACGAGAAGGTTTGGCTCACAGTCTCCGCTCCCAAAGGTGTTCTGTTGGGTTGAGGTCAGGACTCTGTGCAGGCCAGTCAAGTTCTTCCACACCAAACTCGCTCATCCATGTCTTTATGGACCTTGTTTTGTGCACTGGTGCGCAGTCATGTTGGAAAAGGAAGAGGCTGTCCCCAAACTGTTCCCACAAAGTTGGAAGCATGACCACTAACATTACTTAGTGTTTTATAACAACTTTCATCAAAATTGTAATTATATTAAAATAACAATGTTAAACATTAATTATTATATTTTTAACACAGACCAAACTTTTCATAACTTAGTATCCTTCAAGCATGTCTTTCCTGAGTAAATGACATCATGTGTTGCAGTTCATGTGATACTGGAGCAAATCATGCTTTACTGGGAGGTTTTTTTTAATAGGCAAATTTGCTGATGATGTTTTTTCACTGTTTCACTGAATTTAAAGTTAGTCGTTTTTAATGTTTTTAATAGAATAGAGGATGCTTTTAACCTCTTATTCTCCAGGGTGTGTTTTGTTTTGTCCATCTGTGTCATGATTGGCCCCTCCCAGTCCTGTCCATGTGTTGTGTTTTGGTTTAGCCCGCGTGTTCTTTGTTTTGGTTCGTTAGTCCAGCCCCCTTGTTTCGTGACTCCACACCTGATTGTTTCCACCTGTATTCCCGCCTGTTCCTCATGTATTTAAAGCCTGTGTTTTTCCCCGTCTGGTGGCTTTGTACTGTTTGTGTTTGACCTGTTTGATGTTTGATCGTGTTTGTTTTATTCTGGTTTCTGTCATGTCTGCCCCCGTTCTATCTGTGTTGGCTCTATGACCCTGGACCGTTTAGACTATGACCCTGGATTTGCCCATAATAAACGTCGCTTATCTCCGCATATGCAATACAATCTGAATTTACGTCACCAAATCGTAAGGCAAATTATTCAGTAACAGCATGAAATAAATGTCAATTTTAATTTTTTTTTTGCAAATGTTCCCCTCAAATTAACCGAACATGTGTTTTATGATCTACACATATGACTATATGTTTACAATTTAATGCTGAATGCCAAAAATCTCAGACGCTCTTTGCGTTATTTGCGAAGAGACGCCATCTGTTAATAGTTTATAGCCCAGATTTAGGGAAAAACTTTCAGTAGAAAAACAAACTGAGTTCAGCTTCTTTTATTAAAAGGGTTTAAAATTACATCACCATCTATTTGTCTGGAGAGAAGAGTTACAGCCTCATACGACCCCTGCCTTTTGAATGTAGCTTATGAAATATGAAAGTTATGAAGAACATGATCAAGTACGTTTTGGAACCACCGGTGATCTCAAGGACTTGAAGAGGTTAAAGCAACATCCATGTAATATTTTTGCAAAACAGATGGCTTGTGCAAGATGTTGTCATATCATTTGCTAAATGCATGCATTGAACAATTGTGCATAACAAAAATTAAAACTACATAATTGATCAATCTACATCACACATGTGCCACAATTTCAGAATGATTCCAAAGCTGTAAAGATTAAAGTTGCAAAATCTTAAACGCTGGAGAATCATTTAGCATGAGTGAGACTAGAGTTCACATGTTTGACGTCCAGGCCCGTAAGCAGGATCTGGGCTTTCATGTTTGTACTCGCTATGACATTTGGCTCTCAGTGGGCTGCAAGCTTTTTAATTTACCCTCCAAATGTTCATTTTAAATGAGTATTGCATTAGAATATGTCACTAGGGGGTTTCACACGGTTGAAATTGTAAACAGCATTGCTGATTATGGGGTATGACTCATATCTTGCAGTGACTAGTGTCACTGTGTCAGCTGATTAGCCAAAGAAAAACATTGGAGTCAATGTGAAAAAATAACTCAGCTCAGCCGATTTAATGACTGCTAAGTTGTTTTCCATTCTTGGTCTGTAACCTGTATTAATATTATGGGAAAATTCACGCACAATATTTTATCCAAATGTCAAGCCAAAAGAGCTAATAGTGAATCAAAGCATGGTTTGTTTGCATAATGAAAACCCCATTTAATTTATTTATTAGAAACAATAGCAATTTGGAGTAATACTTGTATTATTCCAAGTCACGTTTCTCCTGAATATTTTGTCTTCTGCTTGGATCTTCAGGCTTGTTCGCGATGGTTTCCATCCATTGTGTTGTTGGCCATTTCTTCCTCTTTTACCTTCAACTGTTCCAAGCATTGCTGTCGTCCAATGTATTGGTTCTTCTCAAAATTTGCCAAAAAATAAGAGCTTCAGTTTGGTTCTCTGTGAGAGATGAAGATTGATTTGGTTTAAGGATCTGTTTGTCTTATTTGTTGCCCAAGGTGCTCTCAAAAGTCTAGCTTTCAAATCCATGAAGAACCATAGAAAAGAACAGGACAGTCTGGGCAGTTCTGTTCTTTGTAGAGACACATCATTACATCTGAAGATCTTTTCAAGCTCCTTCATCCATGTTTTGATGAGTGCCAATATGTATTGCATTTCTTGACTGCTGGATGCTTTGTGATTAATAATTTATTTGAGTAAGGAGAAGCTGCCAGTCACTTCATCATCAACATCGATAGTTAATTTAGTGGTAATTTTTTCACATTGAGCTGAGGTCATCTTTTCACTTTCTGGATGAAAGTCTTTCTGGATTTTCTTTATATCGGTCATTCATATATTGATGATTGATATAAAGAAGGTTATTGATGTGCCAATAACTGGCATGGCTGTGTGTAGTGGTTCAAATTACATCAGAGGGATGTCATTTTCCTCCATTCTTTTATGCTGTTGACACATTCAGGGCTTTGCTGTGGTCAATGAAACTCATTGGCTTCCTTCTGGAATTCCAACATATCAGCGTTGATACTTCAGTAACACTTTCTTGCTATGTTACGTTGACATAACGATGCCATAAACGTGTGTGTGTGTGTGTTTATATATATATATATATATATATATATATATATATATATATATATATATATATATATACGCACACACACACACACACTATGTTGCCAAAAGTATTCGGTCACCTTCCTTCACATGCCTATGAATTTGAGTGAGATCGCATTCTTAATGCATAGGGTTTAATATGATGTCACCCACCCTTTGCAGCTATACCAGCTTCAACTCCTCCTCTTAGTTGTGTGTTTATGGGCCTTTTTGACCGTTCTTCCAGAAGCACATTTGTGAGGTCAAACACTGATGACGGATGAGAAGGCCTGGCTTGCAATCACCACTCTAATTCATCCCAAAGGTGTTTTGACCTTCAGGTTGAGGTCAGGCCAGTCAAGTACTTCCACACCAAACTGGCTCATCCATGTCTTTATGAACCTTGCTTTGTGCACTGGTGCACAGTCATGTTGGAACAGGAAGGGGCCGTCCCCAAACTGTTCTCACAAAGTTGAGAGCATGAAATTGTCAAAGAGTTCCTTTCACTGGAACTAAGGGGCCGAGTCCAACTCTTGAAAAACACCCCCACACCATAATCCCCCCTCCACCAAACTTTACACTTGGCACAATGCAGTCAGACAAGTACCGTTCTCCTGGCAACCGCCAAACCCAGACTCGTCCATCGGATTTCCAGACAGAGAAGCATGATTGATCACTCCAGAGAACACGTTTCCACTGCTCTAGAGTCCAGTGGCGGCACTTTACCCCATTGCATTCCACGCTTTGCATTGCCCTTGGTGATGTAAGGCTTGGATGCAGCTGCTCGGCCATGGAAACCCATTCCATGAAGTTCTCTACACTGTTCTTGAGCTGATCTGTAGGCCACACGAAGTTTGGAGGTCTGTAGTGATTGACTCTGCAGAAAGTTGGTGACCTCTGCGCACTATGCGCCTCAGCATCCGTTGACGCTGCTCTGTCATTTTACATGGCCGACCACTTTGTGGCTGAGTTGCTGTCGTTCCCAATCGCTTCCACTTTGTTGTAATCCCACTGACAGTTGATTGTGGAATATTTAGTAGTGAGGAAATTTCACAACTGGACTGGTACCATGCTGGAATTCACTGAGCTCCTGAGAGCAACCCATTCTTTCACTAATGTTTGTAGAAGCAGTCTGCAGGCCTAGTGTTTGGTTTTATCCACCTGTGGCCATGGAAGTGATTGGAACACCTGAATTCAATGATTTGGATGGGTGATTGAATACTTTTGGCATATATATATATATATATATATATATATATATATATATATATTTATGTAGGTGTCTGTGTATATGTGTGTGTGTGTGTGTGTGTGTGTGTGTGTGTGTGTGTGTGTGTGTGTATTTTCTATTGAGACCAAACAATACTCAATGTCCAAAATGTTTAAGTCCATGGATGGAGCATTATTTTAGCCACATCCCTGCATGTTACTGAGACTGCATCCTGGGCACTCATGACCACATGGTTAGTAGATTGTTCTGAAGAAAACGTGTCCCAAAATCTTAAAGGCAGTATGTAACATTATGACACTGGTGGTGGCATGTTACTGTATGCTGTGCTGGTCTGAGTGGATCAGACACAGCTGTTCTGCTGGAGATTTTAAACACCTCTGTGTCGCTGCTGGACGGAGAATATTCCACCAACCAAAAATATCCAGCCAACAGCGTCCTGTGGGCAGCGTCCTGTGACCACTGATGAAGGACTAGAGGATGACGAACACAAACTGTGCAGTAGCAGATGAGCTATCGTCTCTGACTTTACATCTACAAGGTGGACTGACGAGATTGGAGTGTCTAATAGAGTGGACACTTAGTGGACGCAGTGTTTAAAAACTCCAGCAGCACTGCTGTGTCTGATCCACTCAGACCAGCACAGCATACACTAACATGCCACCACCATATCAGTGTTACTGCATTGCTGTGAAGCTTTTTAAGCTAAATCCTGTTTTTTAACATTGTAAACATACATTCAGTTAGGTCTGTCTAAATGTTTGACTAATATAATTAACATGATTGATTAGTATAATGCCAACTGCTTTCATTATCTTTGTGTGGGTATAACCTACAGGAAAACAAAGAATGTTGCCCTTTATGTCACACTGTAGGAATTCTCCCTGAGGCAGCTACAGGACTCAGAGCGTGTATCTGAATCCACCCCATGCAAGCACTTTTTTTTCCTTTTTTTTTTCTTTTTGAAGCGTGCAGATCCGGTCCTTGCCGTCTCCCCCCATGACAGTGAAATGACTGGGTAATCTTGTTGATCGATTGAAATCCAGCTAACCATTGTGCAAGAATTGTCGAGCGCAGCACAATTGACTTGTCTTTCCACTGAGGCTGCTGGCCAAGGCTGGAAATGCTCGCTTACAGTGAGAAATTGATTGATAAAGTGCTCCCGACTGCTCAGTGCATGTTTATATTGGCTTTTATTAAGTATTGCACCCTTTTAATTCAGCAGCAGCAGCAGGCAGGGATCAGATTGCACAGAGCAAAGCGCTTATCTGCTAGGCTTGATATCAAAGTCCATGCCATGTTTTGTAATTTAAGCAATCAATGGCCTTTTTAATGGTTTTAAATACATAATGCATTGAAATATAAATTGAATGGAGATCATGTCAGCCATTAAACAAAAGCATGTAATGTTAAATTTATGCACCACATGGGAAATGTTAGAATCACGCATGCAATATCATTTGCCAAGTTACAAAAGGCATCCTATAGGAGTATAAGACAGACCTCTGAAGTTATGTCATAATTTTATAGTCAGCAGTGTGCCCATGTAAGGAACTCAGGGTCTAAGCCTTTTTTCTAACTGTGGGAAACACAAATGTCTTGTGTGCACGTCAAATCTCATTGGATTCTTTGAAATGTTGGGCTATTACATTTACATTTATAGAATTTAGCAGATGGTCTCATCCAGATCAACTTACAAAAGTGCTGTTGTCCACTCAAAGTACCCTTGAGCTCAGACACTGCAAAAAACAAGGGTCAATGTTGATGCATATATATACAACCCCATTTCCAGTTGGGATGCTCTGCAGAATGTAAACCATATTTTTAAAGGGAAAAAAACTATAAAGACAATACTTTAAATGTTGAAGTGGAGAAATTTGATTGTTTTTTGAAAAATATGAGCCCATTTTGAATTTGATGCCAACAACACATTTCAAGAAAGTTGGGACAAGGGCTTTTTCACCGCTGTGTTTCATCACCTCTCCTTTTAACAGCATTCGAAGTGTTTGGGAGCTGAGAAGACACGGCTGTAGTTCTGAAAGTGAAATGTTTTCCCATTCTTATTTAATATAGGATTTCAGCTACTCATCAGTTCAGAGTCTCCTTTGTCGTATTTTTTCATTTCATAATATGCTAAATGTAATCAGTGGTGACCAGTCTGGACTTCAGGCAGGTCAGTTTAGCAGGTGGGCTCTTTAAAAACTGAGCAATGCTGCTGTAATACATGCAGAATATGGTTTTATATTGTCTTGCTGAGATAATCAAGGCCTTCCCTGTAAATGACGCTGTCTGGATGGCAGCTTATGTTGCCAAAACATGTTTATATCGTTCAGCATTAATGGCGCCTTCACAGATGAGCACATCACCCATGCCATGTGCACTAATGCCCCCCTAAACCGTCATGAATACTGGCTTTAGAACTGTGCACTGATAACAAGCTGAGTGGTCTTTAGCCTGAGGGACACAGTGTCCATGATTTCCAAAGAGAATTTCAAATGTTGATTCGTCAGACCACAGGACAATTTTCCACTTCCCCTCAGTCCATTTTAAATGAGCTCAGGCCCAGAGAAGGTGGCAGCATTTCTGGATCCTGTTTATATTTGGTTTCTTCTTTGTGTTTTAGAGTTTTAACTTGCATTTTTGGAAGCAGCGACAAACTGTTTTCACAGACAGTGTTTTTCCGAAGTGTTTCTGAGCCCATGCAGAGATTTCCACTACAGAATCATGTCTGTTTTTAATGCAGTGCCATCTGAGGGCCCAAAGATCACGGCCAGCAAATGCTGGTTTTTGGCCTCGTCCCTCACATACAGAGATTTCTCCAGATTCTCTGAATCTTTTAATGATATTAGGTAGTGAGGAGCTATTCCATGTTGGGTGGCTAAAATCAGAGGCTTAAATCTGATGCAGGCAGCCAGTAAAGGGAACCCAGCAGTGGAGTGGCATCAATAAACCTTTTATTGAAAATTGCATTCTGGATCAGTTGCAAGGGTCTGATGGTCTGCATAGGAAGACCAGCCAGGAGTGAGTTGCAATAGTCAAGCCTTGAGATGACAAGAAGCCAAACAAGTATCTGTGTGTCTTCCCTAGAGAGGCCAAGGAGTTGTAGAGTGAGATGGCTAGATCATGGTGAGGACCTGCAGTTCCAGGTATAAGTAGCAGCTCAGTCTTGCGAGGATTCAGCTTCAGGTGGTGAGCTGCCCTATGGGACACCAGTGGAGAGCCTGCACGGAGCAGATGTGAACCCTCACCATGTTCCTTGATAAAAGCGTCCTTCCAGATAGGCATTGTCCGTGCAGAGCTAGTGATTGCAAGGTTGGTGTGGACAGAAAGGAATATCTTGCGGTTGCCTGTGGCAATGTTGTCCAAATTATTACGCATTTAAAACATGAATATTGTTAGATGCAACTATGCTGCACATTGAAGACTGGTAACCTCACAAAATACCTCACAGAAACAAGCAAGCTTTGTCAAATGTGATCATTTCAATGTGCAGAAGTAGCAAGGATGTGTATGTGTGTGTAAATATATTGACCATACTTTGCTTGAGAGGAACTTTTGACATATTCTAAAAGCACTATAATTGTAAACAGGTCCTTGTTATTGTTTTGGAAATATAATAATAAACATGTTTGTTTTGGGTAATAAAAAACATGGACACAAGTATTTAAAGCCCCAGATAATGGTGTACATGTCCACAGTATACATTGTCCGCTAAATGGCCAATGTGTTTCGCCAATATTCTGCTTTTTCTATGTAAACTGGGCTGTCCTAATCTTACATAAGCAGCACCCTCATCAATCATGAGGCTGATGTGACTTGTCCCGCCCACACAGCTTTAACAAAACTGTGTTCCTCTGCAATCTCTCTGTATTCGTGTCTGATAAACCTACCAAGTGAAAGCCAACAACGAAGCGAGAGCTAACCTAGGAAGCATAACTCAGTTATCAAGGTAGCTCATCTGTCTGTCCGTTGGTTAATTTATCAGTTCACTTATATATCTAACTGTTCGTTTGTCCATTTGTTCCTCTTCCCATCTGTCCAGTCAGTGACACAGCAGGTTGGGAATGTTAAACTGCGGACTGTTGCTCATGCATGCTCATCAGAACAGCCCAGTCAGTTCTCAGATAGGTCTGATAAATCGTTTTCCAGCTGTGTTTCATTATATTTCTGTCTTATTTTTTTCATTTGGACTAACTGGATGTTTAATATAACCGTCAAATATCTTTTTACAGTGTGTTCCCTGGAAATATTTCACACTTCCGTCCCACTTTAGAGAAGAATTATTAAAGCAAAGGCTTGAGCGATTTCTTGAGAGATGGACGTTTGATGGACAACACACTGCAAAGATGAGCATTTGAATAAACAACTCCTAAATGCTGTGCAGACTTTGCAGGAGAGCAGTCATTGAGTTGACAGGATCATAAGCAGACATTGTATCAATGGTCAATTATCTTTTCCAACCCACTTCAATGAGCCTTTTTTGAACTGAGGCTACCCTTAGATCATACCTGGCTATGCGTCCACTGAGTGTGAATCTCCACACAGCGTTTATCATTTAACTACTGTGTGAAATGTATGGGTGGACTCAAGGTTAATAGATTTCTGTGGGCAATCCCATTAGACTATGATTTGCCGGCGCGCTGCAGAGTTAGACCTAGCACTGCATTATGGGCTATTTCCAGCCCTGCTTTCATGCAAAGCGATGCCCTGTCAATTTCCACTGATGGCGCATTTGCAGCTCCGTCGACGATATTGGCCGATCTCATTACCACTGCTTAAGAACGTCTTTGAGGCCAGATTTAACGGGTGGTGACTTGCGACCACATGAGCACCCAGAGCAACAACCCTCGATAGGGAATTTGTCTTGAAGGTTAATGCATTTTGTGTCGTGACTGATTCGCTAAAATATGGTAACAGTTTAATTTATCTCCGAATAGTAAATGTTTGAATAAGCGACAGCCCAATAAGCAGATGTCAACTGCCGCTACTTGAAGGTTTTGCCTCAGAGACCACTCTGCCTCATTAGAAACGGCACTCACTGAAAATGAGTCATGTCATTTGGCTCACTTTTTTCTTTCCAGAAATTTGATTACTGAGATCTAAATTATCTGGCTGCTCATGCCAAAGATTACAGAGTGAATGCATATGAAGTCACGAAGCAGTTTCATTAAAAACAGCAAATGTTTTAACCCCTTAACTGGTCAAGATGTGTCACCAGGTCCAAACCTCTATTATAAACCTCTACTTCCTAAAAATAATTCAGCTAGTTATCCTAAATCACAATCAGCTCATAAAACCTAAATTCCACCTACAGTGAAGGACATATTTTATGCTACACTCTATATTTGGCCAGTGTGTTGTGTTTCTTGTAGTACATTGGCCATCCACTAGCATTATGACCATCTCCTTGTTTCTATGCTCATTGTCCATTTTATCAGCTCCACTTACTGTATAGGTGCACTTTGTAGTTCTACAGTTACAGACTGTAGTCCATCTGTTTCTCTGATACTTTGTTACCCCCTTTTACCCTGTTCTTCAGTTTCTCTAATAACTGTGTAGTTACATATGAATAACATGTGACAGCAATGTAACTGATAATGATCACTGGCATATATGGATTACAATAGTACGGCCTCTGAAAATACATGTGTATGAACTTTTTTTTGCCGCTATGTAAATAGACAAGTCTGACTTAAAAGTTATAACAACCTATTCCCATGCAATTACACAAGGGTAATAACATGAATATAATTACATTCGGAATCAGACTGGCACAGCAGTTTTTCCAGCAGTTAAAGGAAGTTTGTAATAACTTACATTAAGACATTACTTACACTGGATCTGCCAGCTTTCCTAACATTTAGCCAGCACTTATGATGCTACTGCTGTGACACTGTAACCAGTTTCAGCTTTAAACCAGTCTGTAATGTGACAGAACGGCAGACGCCCCTCATATCAACATGGAACTGTTATAACATTGATTAAATGTGCTGCATTAAACCCAAAGCTGTGTCGATATTAATGCATTATTACACAGTACCTACATAACAGCTACACAGGAACTGTCCACTTATAAAGTATAACTTTACAGTACAGGAAAGTTCCTGTGTAGTTGTTATAAAGGTCGAGTGCAATTAAAGACTAGTATTGATCAATGTCACGTGATTAGGTTACTACCTAGGTTACAGCACAGTTCTTCCACAGTAAATATGTAAAACATATATGTAATTTTGTGTAAAACATATTTCCTTTAACAGCTGGAAAAGACTTGTGATCTGTAGAGTATTAATTACAAGTTATTACATGAGGCAAAAATGAAGTAGATATACATGTGTAATTACATAGTCTGTAGTTCTGTAAGCCATATGTAACATTGGCTAAGTCACCAGTAGTTAGATTGTTTCACACATTTTATACATATGTAACACTTATTACAGTTATAATCACTATTCACTCACCCATCCAAATCATTGAATTCAGGTGCTCCAATCACTTCCATGGCCACAGGGGGATAAAACCAAGCCCCTAGGCCTGCAGACTGCTTCTACAAACATTAATGAAAGAATGGGTCGCTCTCAGGAGCTCAGTGAATTCCAGCGTGGTACCAGGATCGGACGTCACCTGTGCAATAAGTCCAGTCGGGAAACTCTAGAGCAGTGGAGACGTGTTCTCTGGAGTGATCAATCATGCTTCTCCATCTTGCAGTCCAATGGATGAGTCTGGGTTTGGCGGTTGCCAGGAGAACAGTATTTGTCTGACTACATTGTGCCAAGTGTAAAGTTTGGTGGAGGGGGATTATGGTGTGGGGTTGTTTTTCAGGAGTTGGGCTCGGCCACTTAGTTCCAGTCAAAGGAACTCTTAATGCTTCAGCACCAAGAGACTTTGGACAATTTCATGTTCCCAACTTTGTGGGAACAGTTTGGGGATGGCCCCTTCCTGTTCCAACATGACTGCACTAAAGTGTACAAAGCAGGTCCATAGATACATGGATGAGCCAGTTTGGTGTGGAAGAACTTGCCTGGCCTGCACAGAGTCCTGACCTCAACCTGATAGAACACCTTTGGGATGAATTAGAGTGGAGACTGTGAGCCAGGCCTTCTTGTCCAACATCAGTGTCTGACCTCACAAATGTGCTCTGGAAGAACGGTCAAAAATTCCCATGAACACACTCCTAGCCCTTGTGGAAAGCCTTCCCAGAAGACCTGAAGCTGTTGTAGCTGCAAAGGGTGGGCCAACATCATATTATACCCTATGGATTAAGAATGGGATGTGACTCAAGTTCATATGCATGTGAAGATAGACAAACCAATACTTTTGGAAATTCAGAGTACGTGCTCAAAGTGATTCAATCTAATGTAGTTTATGCATGTCAAATCTTATCTATGCCATATCACATCAAATCCAGTACCAAGTGATAGTATGACAGTAACACATCAACTACACCTCATAAATATGTTTAATCACATCATTAAATCACCTCTTCTGTTAATTCACACTGTGCAGTATATCATAACTGCTACTGTAATGACTCTCCTGCGCACTTTACACTGTAATACTGCTGCTACTCCTAGTTTACCACCTACCACTGCCTGCTATTATGTAAATACACCAAATCTGTATTATATGCTATGTAAAAATGCAAATTGTCTACATTTATTTCTACTTTCTCATACTTTAACATATGTCTATTTTTTTATTTCTGCCTAATTCCTGTCTGGTTTTATTTGTATTTTTTAATTTTCTGCTTAGTATGTGTAAGGTTATCTATCTATCTATCTATCTATCTATCTATCTATCTATCTATCTATCTATCTATCTACATTTACATTTACATTTGTATTATTTAGCAGAGGCTCTTGTTCAGAGGGACTTGCAAAAAATGCTTTGTTTATGTAGAGGAAGTATCTTTTCTAGTTACAAATAGGTCAGAGAGAAAGTCTGTCCTGAGCTCACCTCCTGCTAGAAACAAAAACTCATATTGATACCTAGAAAGACGAAACAGAGTTAAACACAGCATATTGCAATACAATGGATTTCAGTAAGTGCATCTATCCATCCATCCATCTATCCATCTGTTTATTGTAATTCATCTGAACGGTTAATTCTGAATGAACAAAATTAATAAATATCACCTACTAAACAGGTTAACATTAAATAAATTAGATTCTGAGGATGTCGTCTTTTGGATTGTATTATATTATAAAAGTAGCCACTACTTTTCAAAAGTAGCCAAAAAGTAGCCACTACTTTTCAAAAAGTAGTCAAAAAGTAGCCACTCCTTTTCAAAAAGTAGCTAAAATTAGCCACTACTCTTTCTGGAAAGGTAGCTAAATTATAGTTGCTACACATTTTGGGAAAGTAGCTACAAAGTACCTAGCTATACATTTTCCAGTAGAGATCCCAACCCTGGATATTAACAAACACAGTAACTTGGATGCAGTTTAGCTTACATTAGAGCTGCTTGTTAATGGTTATGGCATTGAGCTGCAGGTGTGGCCTTTCATACATTTTAATCTAAAACCTTTTCAGTTTCAGGAATTAAATAATAACAGCACCACACTCAAAGTGATCAGTATAGCATGTGTCAGAAATGCAGGTTTATTAGTAACACCTTATCGCCTCTTCTGCGTAATAATAATTCAGATTCATTTATTACCACCACCGTTCTCATTGCAGGTTTGTTGTGAGGAGTTTTGCCAGAGTTTTTCAATCACTTGTTGGATGAAGTAGTGCTTAGAGACGGTTGCTAAGCAACCAATTACAGTCCACAAGCTGATTTCAATTTGGAACATGGATACTAAATTCATCTTTCGGGCTGGATAAGAGCCATAATTGGGCCGGTCCTGGCCCGCAGGTAGTATGCTTGACATCTCCGTTCTAAATAGACATCTGAATATACTGCCTAAATCAGTTCAGCAGGAATTTATTCATCTTGCTCAATCTGCCTTTTTGCCCATCCTGAAGTGCGATCTCTCATGAACAGTTACGGCAGCTTAAATCAATTGCTTGTTTAATACCCACTATCACTCTACAATTCATCTGAAAAACAAAAGATGAGTGGCTAGCCTGTAATGCCTGTAATTGCTGCACACTCTCGCTCACTCCATCTCTCTTGGATACACACGCAAGCCCCACAAACAATTTGAAAATTTAATATAGTAATGGAGAGCTTCATCCCTCTATCCATTTGAATATTTCATTAGGCTGCCAGTGCCCCTATTGAGAGAATGGCTGGTAATAAGAGTAATCCCTGGAATGTGTAGGCCCTGGGGAGAGAGAGCAGCACAGACTGTGCATCCAACACTTATTACTGCACTGCTCCTCCGGGCTGTGCTCCCTGCAGAGCTGGGGGAAATGTGGCAAACTCTGCAACACAATGAGCACATTTAAGGAGGGAAAACAAACAGACGATGAGCTCCGTAAACAAGGTTTGAGTCCAATTTGAGTTGGATTCAAAACTAAAGCAGTACCTCAGGGGTGTTCTTGACAGCGCTGGAAGCGGAGACGATTCCTTTTGTCAGATTTGCTGAAATCTGACTAATTTTAGACCAGTGAAGAGTTGATCTGAGGCTGGGTGATAGAGCAAATACAGCTATATGCAAAAGTTTAAACACCCCTGGTCAAATGACATGTTTTGTTGATTTTTGAAGAGAAAATAAGTTACTGAGAATGCGTTTAAATGTGACATTATCAGCACATACATAGGGTGATGACTGAAAGAACGAGATCGCGAATACAAGTGGTGGTAATGAGCCTCTTTGTAGGGTGGCGGGCTACACTCTGTTTGATAGGGTGAGGAACTCGGCCATCCGGGAGGAACTCAGAGTAGAGCCGCTACTCCTCCGCATTGAGAGGAGCCAGCTGAGGTGGTTCGGGCATCTGATCTGGATGCCCCCTGGACGTCTCCCGGAGGGGGGTACCAGGCACGGCCTACCGGGACAAGACCCCGGAGTCGTCCTAAGACCTGCTGGAAGGATTATATTTCCAACTTGGCCTGGGAGCAGCTTGGGGCCCCCGGGAATGTGCTAGAGGAAGTTACGGATTCTCTGCTCTCTCAACTGCTACCACGACCCTATCTGGACTAAGCAGTTAATGATGATGATGATGATGATGATGATGATGATGATTTTCTGCACATGATAGTTGTTTAAGCGGGTCGTTGTTGTTTTCAGACTCTCTTTAATTGGTCTAAATGTGTCTGTATGACACGTGCAGTTGTTCAGTGCTCCAGAAGTGCTGACAATGTTTATGAAATAATCAGAAAAGAGGACCCTGACTTGATTTATAGTGATAACAATACCATCATATTGCATGCCACTAGGCTGACTGCTCAAGCAGTCCGCTGCATTTTGAAATCAGCAGCAGGCACAAGTTTAGACTCTGTCAGAATAATAAAAATAATTTACAGCTGTATGCTCTGCTGGGTTTGGATTACTAATTTGTCATGCCTGTCTAGCCATGTCTTTCTGAGTTCTTTCCTTAAAGGCTGTGGAGAAGTCTTCATGAATTTAACTAGCCAGTGCTACATTGGAGGTATGTTTTTTTTCCCAACCTTGCCAGTAAATGGGTTGCATAACTTAAAAATGCACCTTTCTTATAATCAATATTTTTGGTTATTATTATTTTCTACTATTTTCATTTTGACTATATACATTTACATCTGTATATTATAAAATATATATAGTTCCTTAGCAAGCAGCTTGTTGTTAGAGTAATGAGCTCCATCCACTCGATGTACAGCCGGCATCATACAGCCCATAGCCATCATACAGTGAATGCTATTGGGTTCATTTCTGGCTGCTTCCAGGTTGTTTAGCTATTCTTCTTTCAGTAACTTTCCAATAACTTTGGATTTCAGAAGTACATTGTAAATTTCTTACATTTTTCTTGTATTTAATTTTTTTCATGGGTGAGGCTAAGCTGCTATAGGCTGAATAGGTGGAGATACATAAGTTGGTTCTCATGACATCACAAAAAGAACAAATTCAATGTGTTTTTTACCAGTGGTGGACAGTAACTAAGTAAATGTAATTAGTTTCTTTACTTAAGTATTTTTTTGTGTATCTGTACTGAAGTTTTTCCATTCTGGGTGACTTTTTACTTTCACTCCACTACATTTCAAAGTCTAATATCTGACTTTTTCCTCCACTACATTTTGAGAAATCTGTTGTTCCTTTTGGTTTCTGTGTGTATAAAAACGTAAAATGTCAAAATGAAAGAAGCACAAAGCAAGAGCACCAATCAGGGCACAGCGGTCACTTTGTTTAGAACTTGTTTTGACCTGTTGGTCATACCGACCCAGTGCAGCACACGGTTCAACGTCAGCACAGCAGCGTAACATTTTGGGAGAGTCTGTTCAACATAAATGATGAACTAACCTAACTTTGTGTAAATAGAGCACAATATAGAAATATGTCCACATATGCAGTCGTGACTGACGCGGCTTTTTTCTGAATTTATACAAACACCATTTCATTTTATAGTAAATTAGTTTGGGCTGTCTCTACTTTATCTCAGCTACATGGTTTGTGTACCTTGTCCACCACTGTTGTTTTGTCCTTCAAGTAAATAAAATTGAAGGAATTTCAGTTTTCCATGATGTGGAAAAATGGTCCTGCAGTTGAAGAAAGTGGTTCTGGTTCTTTCCACTAGAGTAAGATTGTGTTTTGAGCTATGACACTCCTAAACACAAAGATGGCAAAAAGGGGTCTTTGGAGTGGCTCCACATTTAGTTTACTAAAGAACCTTTTACCAATTGGTTCCCTAAAGAACAATTTTTGTAAAAATTTGTGTGTGTGCAGAATCTTTTCAAAATTTTAAGTAAGGCTTTTTTTCTAAAAATGTAAATTGAAGCTAAAAACCATTTAGGAGCATTTATTTTTAGGAGGGTAGACATTGGGAAACGATTTCAGGTTTGAGAGAGCTTTGTTCTTGAGTTTGTTCCTCCAGAGAGGTTCCTCTGGATTTCTTTTTTTTTTAAGCCCCCTCCTTTCTTCTGTCTTTTCTTCCCTCCTCTGGGGAGGCTCCGCTTTGAGTTTTCCCCACGAGCGCACCAGATTTATTGCTTCAGTAAATTTCACAGAAAGAGGAGAAGGCAACACGTGGCCACAGGAGAACTGCCACGGGAGATCACCTGACCATGTTGTGCCCACAACTGCAAAAAAAAAAAAAAAAAAACTTATTCTGGAGGAGCCATTTGTTATTCCACTTTCAAGAGCCACTGGGATGTTGTTTGGACCCCTGCCCCCACCCTCCATTTACAACGCATACATGCAAGGACATTTCCCAGAGCAAACAAGGGGGGTGAGATTTTCCTCACATCTCTGACTCTGACAGCCAGGGTTGCATTCACTTCAGCGAGCGCGCCCTTGTTTTCTATTATTCATTCACCGCAGAACCTGGGATAAAGAATAGTGCAGCGAATGAACACCCTCCAACCTCCAGCTCGCTGACAGATGAGGAAGTCCTTGCACTGTATTGGCTTCTCTTCATTCTTAGCTACTGCCATGTCTTGTGCTCATAGACCAGTGTAAACTATTTAGTTTTGTGATGGCTCATTTAAAATCTCATTTACTTAAGGTGATTCTTCTGGTGTCAGCCAGGTCAGAACAACATGCTGCTCTAAGCTGTTTGCTGTTTGTCAGTAATTGTGCCAAGTCATGAGCATTTCCTCAGTGTCACTTTTCTCTTTTAGACTGATAAAATCCTGGTAAATATGACCATACAAGGTTATACTTTGTCCCTTTTAGGTTTCTATGGAGAGCAGTGCCGGTTTCCACCAGTTAAACTTTTAAGCAATTAATCTGGTAATCAATTTTTAAAAAGCCAATGTAGAAATATTAACTAAACAATATATTATATCAATCACTTAGCAATCAACTGAGACTCCAAAACACCTACCTAACAACAGCTTAGCAACCATCTGGAATACCATAGTGACTGCTTAGCAACATCTTAGCAACCACTTCTGATATCATAGCAACCACTTAGCAACACTTTAGGAACTACCTATGATAACTTAGCACCTACCTTGCAACACCTTAGCAACCACCTTTTACATTATAGTAACTGCCCAGCAATACCTTAGCAACCACCTGGAATACCATAGCAACCACTAAGCAACACCTTAGCACTCACCTCTGATACCATAGGAACCACTTAGCAACACTTTAGAAACTACCTGTCATACCATGGCACCTACCTAGGAACACCTGAGCAAGTGCCTTGCATTCAGTAGTAACTGCCTAGTATCACCTTAGAAACCAACTGGAATATCATAGTGACTGCCCATCAACACTGTAGCAATCACCTGGGATACCATCGCAAACATTAAGTAATGCCTTAGCATTCATCTCTGATATCATAGCAACCACTTAGCAACACTTAAGGAACCACCTATCATACCATAGCACCCACCTAGCAACACCTGGGCAACCACCTGGCACATTATAGTAACTGCCTAGCAATACCTTAACAACCACCTGGAACACCATAGCAACCACTAAGCAGCATCTTAGCACTCACCTCTGATATCATAGCAACCACTTAGCAACACTTTAGGAGCCACCTATCATACCACAGCACCTACCTAGCAACACCTGAGCAAGCACCTTGCATAGCATAGTAACTGTCTAGCATCACCTTAGCAACCACCTGGAATACCATAGTGACTGCCTATCAACAGCTTAGCAATCACCTGGAATACCATAGCAACCATTAAGCAACACCTTAGGAGGGGTGGAGACTCAGGTCTCATAGTAGAGACTAGTATGGACTGCATTGCATTGTTCTGCCACTGTAGCCAGCTATACTGCTATGGCAGAAACATTAAACTTTTTCTCAAGTTGAACTGAAATTTTATGACATTAGATAACAACATTATTCCTTCAATAAATTCAGTGCAGATATTTTAAAAACACTAGTTAATTTAGTCTGTCTTTCCATTTTCATCATCAGGTCAGCAAAAACAGTGAAACACTTATTTCCTTCACTGTGAAGGAGTTGTTGGTCAGTCACTTTGGTTTCCACAGATATGTTGAAGTGTATATTTATTTTTGGTAACAGTAGACTTCCATCTACTGATGATGAGTCTTGAAAGGACTTGCCATTATCTGATACTCATCTCGAGACTAAAGCCCTTAAAAGGCTATAGTTTATTACACACTGCTATAACATAGGAATAGCTAAACCAGTTTGCATTGAAGTCCCTGTAGTTACTGAATAATAAGCCTAAGTATGTGCTACATCTGAGATTTTAACAGGTTAAATTTCATTCTGAGAAAAACACAATCAAAACTGAGTAAACCGTCATGCAGTAAATAAATAAAACCTTTTATTTCTGACCCAACATGTGTAACTCTGGTTGTCAGCGTTGCACAGTCATTACAGCAGTGCAGTAGCATGAGGTTCGATATGGCTTCAAAGGTTGAGTCTTGCATTAGAGAAAGTCTGATGGACAGAACAAAGCAGGAAAAGCAACATTTTAAAAAAAGAGGCATTGAAATTGAAGGCTAATGTAGTTCAGATAGCAAGTATGATCGCACACTAGCTAATTAGGCAGAAGTTGTCAGTTAATCTAGTTGAAGTTTTCGGAAATTACAGAGCAATTTCCTAAAAAATACTAAAACTTTGGCTAGTTTTTGTAAAATTACAGTAATAATTAAATATGGTGAAGATAATTACTGTTTTTTTCACAGTTCTTTCTATGTCTTTAGTCTGACAGTACTTTTCTGTTTTTTTACAGACATTTTCTGGTGCCCCTACTAGTTCTTGTAAAATTACAGATAAAATTATAGATAAGATAAGATAAGATAAGATAAGATAAGATAAGATAAGATAAGATAAGATAAGATAAAGCTTTATTGTCATTCGCATCACATGTGGTACATGAGGTGGAACAAAATAGTATACTCAAGTTCCCAGTTAACTCCCAAGAACAAAAGTAACAATAAATAGTAAGGTGCAAATGCCAGCAGCATGAAACACAACAGCATGAGTATGAGGTAGAAAGGGTACATCTTAACACTGGTAATGTATAAAGTGGCGTATAAAGTGACATGTGTAGGGGTGATATAGTAGAGGCATTGATTCAGTACAGTAGCAGAGATAAATAAGTGGACATGAAGTGCCATTGCAGTGATGTCTAATTGGAATTAAAGAGTCTTACTGCTTCAGGGAAGAAGCTGTTTCTCAGTCTGGTTGTTTTACTCTTAATTCTCTGCAGCCTCCTACCTGATCTTAAATATGTTAAAGATAATTACTGTTTTTTTCACAGTATTTCTATGTTTTTAATCTAACAGTATGTTTCTGTTTATTTACAGACATTTTCTGGTGCCCCTGCTAGTTCTTGTAAAATTACAGTAATAGATGTTAAATGTAGTAAAGATAATTACTGTTTTTTTCACAGTATTTCTATGTTTTTAATCTGACAGTACTTTTCCATTTATTTACAGACATTTTCTGGTGCCCCGGCTAGTTCTTGTAAAATTACAGTAATAGATGTTAAATGTGGTAAAGATAATTACTGTTTTTTTTTCACAGTATTTCTATGTTTTTAATCTGACAGCACTTTTCTGTTTATTTACAGACATTTTCTGGTGCCCCAGCTAGTTCTTGTAAAATTACAGTAATAGATGTTAAATGTGGTAAAGATAATTACTGTTTTTTTTCACAGTATTTCTATGTTTTTAATCTGACAGTACTTTTCCGTTTATTTACAGACATTTTCTGGCGCCCCTGCTAGTTCTTGTAAAATTACAGTAATAGATAGTAAATATGGTAAAGACAATTACTGTTTGTTCAGTTTTTCTATGTTGTTAATCTGACACTACTTTTCCGTTTATTTACAGACATTTTCTGGTGCACCTGCTGCCAGAAAATTACTTTTTTTTTTTTTAGTTTTTTTTTTCTCATAGTGTACTAATACTTTGGCTAGTTCTATTATTATGCGAGCATACTTGCTATACAATTTACAGCCTAACCAACCATTTAAAGTATGCCTCTTTCTTTTAAACAGAGCATTTACTGCAAGTAGCACTTCAGTTCACTCCTTCAGCCTGAAACTTATTCCATAATGAATTGCTATTTATTTGAAGCAATGCTGGACCTGAGAGGTTTTAGTTTTAATTAAATTTTATACAGTGCCATGTTTGCAGTGAATAACAAGACTAAAGTAATAGTCTATAATAAAGACTTGAGACTTGCATCAGTTGGTACTGAGCTGGACTGGATGTTGATGTTGATGCTGATGCTGAGTGTAAGAATGCCATAAATTTAGCCCCATTAGGCCAGTGGCAGAAATGTGTCCTGACAAGCCTGTTTTTGCAACAAGCAGACACAAGTTTTAACAGTCTGGAGACAGGCATGAGTTAGAGGGTTCTACTATAAACAGACCACAGAGTGGGTTTTTAGGGTGATTCTTTTAGGATGATTTGACTGTTTTATGGCATGCAGTCTTTAATCAAACGTCCAGTTTTTCTTAAACATCACCAGCAGCACTGTAACATCACAACATTCCTAATTTTTCAATGGCAAAATTAATTAAGTCATATTTCAAAGAGATGAATCGAAACAAGGTCATCCTGCAATTTGAGCTGAGTATTAAAAGGATGTCCTGAGCTTGAATGAATTGGTGCCATTTGTTCTTGCACATCTTAACCTTGTCTTTCTGAAGCCATATATTTAAGGAGTCTGAGTTAAATGCAGAAAGAATAGTGGAAAGAATAACTTTTTTAGATTTCACTCTGTCTATGCTGTCAAAATTAACCACAAAGAAGACTGAGAATAAGGTGAGAAAGAGAAAAAAATAACAAACTGAATAAAGTACTTGTGCGTATAAAAGATAAAAATTGGCCACTGAGCTGGTTTGAAGAGAACATTAGCAACCACCCGAACGTTGAACAACCACCCAAAGTATAAGCTATCATCATTCTAACATTATGCAATTCAGTGAAAACTCAGTGGGCAAATACTATGTTATTATTTCAATTGCCTGACATCTGAGTAAATGGCAGAAGATAATAAGCCCATATTTTAAGCGAGAACCGTATTCAGACACTCTCCCTTTGTGGAATACGAACCGGCTCCTGTTGAATATGGGACAGACTGCTGGATCTAGATTGCTGTCGACATGCCAACAAGATTATGGGATGTGCCTTCTCGAGGCCCAGAGGCATAGCAAGAAGAACAAATGCTTCCAGCTCAGTGGAAATGAGACGAACGTAGCCCAAAGCAACGGGAAGTAATTTGTACCTGCTATTTTGGGTTTTTCACACTTGGGTGGCGAAAATGCTCTGGCAGATGGGATAAACTAATGACACTTCATTACACGAACCAGCTTACTGCAAACTGCTGCCTATTATTGAAAGCACAAGTACATGATGTGTGCAACCACCACAGAAACTGATACAAACAGAGATTTTGTTGCTTTTTGCCAACAGATTTTCACATTCTGGAAATCCAAAGCCTTGCGTGTAACATGCAAAACCTAAGCTGCATTATTTTGTCATTTCTTTCCTGTATTTTGTGCTTTTTTGTACTTATCTAAAATAAGCTTGGGGTGGAGATAACACTGAGTTTTATGTAGTTTGTAACGGTGGGGAGCGATGATGAGACGGACGCATATGCAGAGAAAAGCAAGATTTATTAAGGGCAAATCCATAATCAGGGTCGAGACGATCCAGGGTCAGAGAGCCAACATGGTGAGCAGGAGGGACAGACATGATGAAAATGAACACAGCGATCAACAAACAATTCAAACATCAAACAAAGCATATCAAACAATATTTCAAACACATCAAACAAAGACCAGCACTAGACTAGGGAAAACAGAGTGCTCAAATACAAACAGGGATAACGAGGGTTCACAAGACACAGGTGGAATACAGGTGGGAACAATCAAGGGCGGAGTCAAGAAACAGTGGGGCAGAACTGGGAGGAAACAAAACAAAGAAGCACATGGACAAGTAAACAAATGCACATGGAAGACTGGGAGGGGCCAATCGTGTCATAGTGAAACAGGTTCAAGTAAAATGTGCTACCAGCTCATAGAGCAAGTGTTATGTTCAGCATCACTAAAGCATTAGTACTTCATGTTTTTGGCCACTTAGTAAATAGTAAAGTGTTACCTTTTTTAAAGGGGCTGGAAACTCAATTTCAAGATATGTGACTTGATCATTAACCAGTCCAAACCCATAAGTCATTCACAACCCCATGGTAGCAGGCTTTTCTTTTCGTTCTAGAAAGCTTTTATTTTCTAGTAGAGGTTAGATTTTGTATCTCTGATACAAAGCAGATTTAAGGAGGTCAACTGAAAGAGACTACAGTAGCCATGGTGGTGTCAATGTGGTGGTAGTACCAGGTAATTCTTAGTGCTAGTAGGAAGTTGGTAAATGATCCAAACTCTATTAGCATGTATTGGTCAGACTAGCCTAAAAAAACTAACTTATACACTTTATTGTTTTCTAAAGTCCAGTTTCACTGCTCTTTCATTAGACAAGCATGGTCAGCATGGTTTATTATTATTATTATTATTATTATTATTACTAAACCTATACATTATAGTCATTTTACCACAGGTTAAAAGCTTTTAAAGCCTAATTGGCTTGCTCACCTGTACTCAGTCCAGTAGTAAAGAGACTTTGGTTTGTGTGGGGTGGGATTGTGAAAAGAAATCACTAATTCTGTTTGGCTCAGACAGCCCCTTTAACAGTGTTGCTGATGCTGATGAAATACACACTATATTGCCAAAAGTATTCGCTTTGTCTGGCTTCACACACATATGAACTTGAGTGACATCCCATTCTTAACCCATAGGGTTTAATATGATGTCAGGAGCATGACATTGTCCAAAATCTCTTGGTGCTGAAGCATTAAGAGTTCCTTTCACTGGAACTAAGGGGCCAAGTCCAACTCCTGAAAAAAAAAAAGCCCACACCATAATCCCCCCTCCACCAAACTTTACACTTGGCACTTCGCAGTCAGACAAGTACCGTTCTCCTGGCATCTGCTGAACCCATATTCGTCCATCGGATTTCCAGACAGACAAGCATGATTGGTCACTCCAGAGAACACGTCTCCACCGCTCTAGAGTCCAGTGGCGACGCTGTACACCACTGCATTCCCCGCTTTGCATTGCACTTGGTGATGTGAGGTGCTTGGATGCAGCTGCTTGGCTATGGGAACCCATTCCATGAAGCTCTCTATGCTGTTCTTTAGC
Source organism: Pygocentrus nattereri (assembly GCF_015220715.1). Lineage (NCBI taxonomy): Eukaryota > Metazoa > Chordata > Actinopteri > Characiformes > Serrasalmidae > Pygocentrus > Pygocentrus nattereri. The sequence continues at coordinate 19,428,123 of NC_051214.1, read as the reverse complement.
TGATCTGAAGTCCACATGAAGTTTGCAGGTCTGTAGCGATTGACTGCAGGAAGTTGGTGACCTCTGTGCACTATGCACCTCAGCATACCATGTTGGAATTCACTGAGCTCCTGAGAGCGACCCATTCTTTCACTAATGTTTGTAGAAGCAGTCTGCAGGCCTGTGTGCCTGGTTTTATACACCTGTGACCATGTAAGTGATTGGAACACCTTGAATCCAATGATTTGGATGGGTGAGTGAACACTTTTGGCAATATAGTGTAATTAAAGAAAATCATTTATTAAGTCAATATGTATTATTTGGAATCTGAAAAGTGTCATATGTATTGTTTGAGCTGAGACTCTTGATACAATGTACTCAGGCTTATAACAAACAGGTTGGAGCAAATAAAATGTTTATTTTATTATTATGTGTGAGGTGAACAAGTCCACGATGACAGACAAAATTCACATTGGCTTTACCTCAAAACCAAACACAAGGGGAAAAGGTTCGGAAGCCTACATTCGCTTGTGGCTAGTGTGTTTGCTTGGGACTACCATAGCTCATGGCTAGTGCAATAACTGATGCAATAGCTTGGGGCTAGCACATTAGCTCAGCTAGAATGGCATGTCCACTCATCTGTAACACATCACCCTTCTCTGTCATCCTCTGTCAGTGAGTGGAACTACAAAGGCTACAAGAAAGAGCTCAGTGCTGTGGCTGTTAAGCTGATATTCTTCCTTTTTGGCTTTTCCTTCACACCACTCTACATTTGACTTGATGTTGATTTCTGTTTCTATGCTGTCAAAACCAGACAAATCTCTAAAGTCTTAACATGTGTACTTTTATAATGTTGACTGATTATGAATTGAATTCAGAACCATCCGCCAACTGTGTTTTGCACACTGTAGAAGACCTCTGCATTTAACTCATCTATGCAGTGAAACACCCACATACATGCACACTAGGGGGCAGTGAGCACACTTGCCCGGAGCGGTGGGCAGCCCTATCCACGGCACCCGGGAAGCAATTGGGGGTTAGGTGTCTTGCTCAAGGGCACATAAGTCATGGACTGTCAGCTGAGGGGATCAAACCAGCGACCTTCCGGTCACAGGGCTGGTTCCCTAACCTCCAGCCCACGGCTGGGAGTGGTCAAGGGCTCATATCATGGAAAACCAAATTTCTTTCACTTTTTTAAAAATAAGTGAATTCATAGTAATATGTAAACATTGAGGAGTTCCAAAGTGTACCATTTATTGTATGAAAGCTATGTTGCAAAACCTGTCTGCTTTAAATTCATTGTTTATGAAGTCACCACCTATCCAGCCAGCAGTTTAGCTCTGCCCTTTCATATTAAATTTTTAGCCACTGTTTCATCTCTGAGTACTTTTTCAATGAGGCATAATATAGAGCAGCCAATCAAGACAGAGCTCTTTGACTTAGAATCTGTCTTAAAGGGGGAGAAAGAAAATAGAAGAAAAGTGTAGTATTGAAAAAAATGTAATTATTACGTTAATATATTGCTCCTGCTTTAAGGCATGCATGCGACACAGTCACCTCATGCATATTCATGAAGGCTCATAATGCATTATATGTATGAATTATTAATAACTCATGTATGACACTGTGCATAAATTGATGTTATTTCACATCCCCTTATTGTACAGTGCTACTGAGCCCTATACTACCTTCTAATTCCTAAATCATATCTTCAAACTCAATATGAACAATATGAATTTAACTGATGGAAAATAAGCCAATTATCCTGTTTTATTGATTTATAGGTGCTAATCTTGTTATTGTATTATGTGAACAGAAGCACAAAGACCACTTCGCCTTGCATCTCTGACTGTGCTCATGCCCTTTTCGTGGGCCAGTTCCAAGTTGTAATTTGCCTGTATGTCGATGTGTTAATTCTTGAACCAACAGACTTCATGGGTGACTACCCACTGACCATCTTTACACTGCCAGCTGGCTGAGCCTCGGAGTGTCTCGGAGCAGTACGAGTGGGACCTAAGATCCTAAAGTGAAAGTAGAAAGCTGTTTTTCTCTTTTTAAGGGTCTACACTCTTCTCTGATTTCAGCGGCAGTGATCATTTTAACTCATTTTGAGCAAAACTCAAAAACACCAGCCTGTACATGACTAGCAAAGACAGCTCTGAACAGTTTGCTCTGAACAGCTCTGAACACACATAAAATCATAAGATTTTTCATTAAAACAAATCGTGCAGTAACATTTACTAAAATATTTAAGTTTGCTCTCTCACTAAAATCCCTTTATTTTAAGTCCCTACACCTTAATCATGTTTACTTCATTAAAATAAATGAATTAACATTCCACTTTTTCATTAACAAATGATCATAGCACAAAAAATGTTTGGTACACATTGACTGCCCACCTGTCCAGCCGGACACTGAAGGACGACTGACTGTCGAGCCCTCCTGCTACCCATTTCAGACCAGTTGCCTTAAAAATCATTCTAATAAGATAAAATTTAAAAATGCAAGATTTTCACAAGTTGAAAGTTATTGGGTTAGTGTTTGGGACAGACACCCCCAATGGAAAATGCTTTATAAATATAAATTATGATTTTTTAAATTTATTAAATAGATCATAACATAATATATCTAATATATAAAATATCTATGATTAGTATATTTACTTGTTTTTTATTGTTTTTTGTGGTTTGAACTTATATGGCAGAATGATGCAATGCATAAATGTCAGGATTTATAGGCACCTATTAAATACTGCATACAAATCAGATTAATCAGAGGATGACATGCATTTTTCAGAGCTGGTACCATTTCACATATATATATACATGCCAGTGGAGAAGCCCTGGGATTCTTGGCCACCTCCCATGTTCACTGGGCTGAAAAGAAAGAGTTAATGGTAGCCTGATGCCTAAATAGTGTTTACAGCCGGCCGACGGCCCCCCGTGAAGGTCTAAACAGCGCCGGAGGCTCTCAATCTACTTACAGGAGATAGAGTGAGTGATGCACTAACCACACACCACCCAACCCCCTACCCATGACCATCTCTTTCGAGGCTGATAGCCAGTATATGCTGTAAATGTGTGCCAAAATCATACAAACCATACATCTTTCATACAAAGAATGCAAATAAATGAAATGCTGTAACTCATCGTATGTAATAAATACAACTAACACAACAATTTGTTTAGAATTTGTTAATAACATGTTTATAAAATGACACCATGTGAATTATATATCCATTAAGAATTTCTATACTAGTAACCAAAAATGGAAATTCCTTGGTGTGGCCCACAACAATAGTTAAAAACAATATTTTATTTTTTTAATAAGTTCACTGGGTAATACATATATGATTATGGAGAAAATATCAGACCAATGGTAATAATTTCCCCATTTATCTGCCAATTACATGAAAACCATCTATAATGTGAACACAGCCTTATTCAAGCTGTTTTATCCCATGTTAGGTTGAACTAAAATATCACATTTTACACAACAATTCTGGGCAACAGCCCCTTCTGAGGAAGGCAGAGCTGCATTGTTCTGGTGTGTGGGATTTTTGTATGGTCCGATGCTTTGCTTTATCACTTCATTAGGCCCATAATGATAGTCTGGAGTACTGTGTGGGCAGGCTGCATGGTCCGTGGCAGCCTGCCTCAATTCCATTCTGTGAGTTGTGTCCTTATTATCTTTTCATTCCTCCTCCTTAATAATCCACAGGTTCCATTTCCAGCCTTCTCATCTAGCACCCGGCAACTTGGCCGGCAATTGGAGTGCAGATTATTGCACTGTTTGCAACCTGTCCTGGTAATTAGCAGCAGCCGTGTAGGAGCACCCGCTTTTATGCAGCTTATAGAAGGCTCCAAACAGACTGCTGAAGCGCAGCAGTGATGAATCATCAAGGGAGCGTTCAGGTTTTATGTACAGTATAGCTGTCATAAAATACCTCAGTACTGGACAAAGCTGTTTCACAACGAGAGTGGAAACAGCACTAATGCGGCCCTAACCAGTAATCTTAACTACCTTACAACTGGCCCTCTTTTGCACATCCTCACAAAGAACTTGAGGCTATAAGGTGTTTAATTTCTCATTATGCTGTTTAAAGGTGGACCTTTGTGGAATCTAATGTTACATGTACATATTGGTGGTGGCATAAACAGTGAAGGCCTGAAGAGGGACAGGCGAGATAGTCAAGTGCTGTCATTGTAATTTGTTCCATCACTGGTTCTAGTCAAGCAATAGAACCCTTCACTCTTTAACACTGCACTACACTACAGTACAGTAAGGCTAATTTCTGCTAGCATTGTATTGGATATGCAGAGTTAAGTTAGTGTCAGGCTAACGGTGGTGTACATTAACAGTGGTGCACATTAACAGTGGTGTACAGTGACTTTTCCACATTGGGTAAAACACTGATGGCAGCACTAGTTTAAACTCTGACATTTGAAGCCTGTAATGAGCTTTATTGTGTATGTTTTAGTGTTTCAGTAAAACCTTCAGTAAATACTTCAAATTTAGTGTACAGTACACTTTACTTTACTTAGAGTGGACAAACAGAATTTATGAGGTATTATAGTTTGTTATGAACAGTACTTATAATGTATTATGTTAACAATCCATAATGCATAACAAGCATGGCAATAACATGTAATGCATTTTGAAATATTTATAGCCATGTTTATAATGCCTTATGAATGCATTATAATGTGTTATGAATGTGTTTATAGATGCTTACGGAGGTGACATCATTCATTTTCTTAAATTTGCTCTTGAGAACGGTCCTAAGACAAAGACAGATTTATGATGCTGCTCTTTGTGCTCTTCCCTAAGAACATATGAAATGAAAATAAACATTTGTAAATGTCAGAATCTTAGCGAAAACTCCTTGAGTAGGATATAAAAGGAAATTTGGCAAATTAGGTCCAGTGTTTTTCACTGTTACTGGTTTTCTTCAGTTATTTATTTAAATGAATTCTCACCATTATTTTGGCTGTCATTTCCCACTTCAGTCCACTGCAGCTCCCACAAGACCACTGCCCTCTGAACTACAGTTCACCATATCCCAACAACAGAATCTTGCAAATTTGACTATAAAGCAGGTAAATCTGTACAATATTCATGGTACTTAACAGGAAAATAGAAATTTATAATTGACAGATCACATTGATTTATCAGTCTACTCAGGCTTTAGCAGAGCTCTGTAACACTGAGATAAATAATTGATCATCACATTGATTTATCAGTCTACTCAGGCTTTAGCAGAGCTCAGTAACTCTGAGATTAATAACCGATCACATTGATTTATCAGTCTACTCAGGCTTTAGCAGAGCTCAGTAACACTGAGATTAATAACTGATCACATTGATTTATCAGTCTACTCAGGTTTTAGCAGAGCTCAGTAACTCTGAGATTAATAACCGATCACATTGATTTATCAGTCTACTCAGGTTTTAGCAGAGCTCAGTAACTCTGAGATTAATAACCGATCACATTGATTTATCAGCCTACTCAGGCTTTAGCAGAGCTCAGTAACACTGAGATTAATAACTGATCACATTGATTTATCAGTCTACTCAGGCTTTAGCAGAGCTCAGTAACTCTGAGATTAATAACCGATCACATTGATTTATCAGTCTACTCAGGCTTTAGCAGAGCTCAGTAACTCTGAGATTAATAACCGATCACATTGATTTATTAGTCTACTCAGGCTTTAGCAGAGCTCAGTGATGCTGAGATTAATAACTGATCACACTGATTTATCAGTCTACTCAGGCTTTAGCAGAGCTCAGTAACTCTGAGATTAATAACTGATAACATTGATTTATCAGTCTACTCAGGCTTTAGCAGAGCTCAGTAACAACTGACATTAATAACCGATCACATTGATTTATCAGTCTCTCATGCTTTAATAGGAATCTCAGTGTTTATAAAGAAGCTGTTTTTTAGGTTTTTATTCAGAGTACATCTTTATTCGCCATCTGTTGATTTTAAAATTGTTAGTATACAAGCTTTGATGTGTTTCTTTTAAAGATGGAATATATTTTTACATATTCAACTGTGAACACAGCTGTGTGTGTAGTCCACAAATGCAAGGTAAAGCTGTATCTGGCAAATAAGAAGCCCTATGTCAACATGATCTAGAAACGCTGCCGTCTTCTCTGGGCCAAGGCTAATTTAAGGCAAAATGGAACACTATTCTGTGGTCAGATGAATCAAAATTTGACCATCCAGCTTGTTATCAGCACACAGTTTAAAAGCCTGCATTTCTGATGGTCTGGGGTTGCATTAGTGCCTATGGAGTGGGCAGCTTACACATCCAGAAAGGCTCTATCAGTGCTGAACAGTATATGGAGGTTTTAGAACAATATCTGCTCCCATCCAGACAGCGTCTCTTTCAGGGACAGCCTGCATATTTCAGCAACACAATAAACCACATACTGCATCCATCACAACAGCATGGCTTCACAGAAGATAGTCTGGGTGCTGAACTGGCCGCCTGCAGTCCAGACCTTTCAGCAATAGAAAACATTTCGCACTTAATGAAATGAAAAATCCAGCAAAGAAGACCCAGGACTGTTGAGCAGCTAGAAACCTACATGAGACAAGAACAAGACAACATTCCTCTCCCAAAACTCCAGCAATTGGTCTCTTTGCTTTCCAGACATTTACAGACTGTTGTTCAGAGGAGAGGGGAGGCTACACAATGGTAGACACGGCCCTGCCCCTGCTTTTTTGAGATGCACTGCTGTCATCGAATTCGAAATGAGTGAATGTTTTTCATGAAATGGTAAAATGTCTGATTTCCAACATCTGATACTGTATGTGTTCTATGTTCTACTGTGAATAAAATATAGCTCTATGTCTGTTTACAGAGTAGAGGTGGGTAGTTGGGTAATTTACAGCCAAGTCTTTGACATATTACCTTTTATTTATTTATTTTTTTAATTCAGTTTCACTTTGCTTTTATAGTCTGCTTTATTTTATGCCCAGCCTTGTGTAGTCCAGAGACGTGTTGCTATGGTGTTACACTAGCAGACATGTTCGTTCTGCATAGAAGATAGACAGTAATCAAGCAATGTCAATAGGTGAGATGGAAAAGCTGTACCTTGCCTAGAGCGATGAAATATCTAGGGATGGGGCTGATATAATCCTTTGATAAAAGAGCCCTACAAAGGAAGCAAGTAGAGTGGGATCATGGTTGGCCAGGTGTGACCGACATATGGGCACAGTGTTGGCTTCTTTATTTTTAAAGCCGTGACTTTTCTGCCAAACCGTCCTGACACTTCCCTTCAGTGCTAATGTAAGTGAAATCTGTTCTGTGATCTGACCTCGAAATGAACTGACCCACTATAACAGGCAGGAGGATCTGGCATTAGAGCATTGTGACATCTTGGTATGCATGAGGCCCCAGCTCCTCTTCTAAATGGCCAAGTGAACTGGATCATTTTTCACTTACCAACAGAGTGTAGCCTACATGCCTGTGCTGAATGCAGGAGCTCAGTCATCTCCACTACCTTTTCCTCTGATTAGTCCATCAACATAAGGTGGCCAGCCTGCTACTGACAGAGAGAAGCCTCCAGTTAGCTCAGAGCTGCGAAGAAGACAAACACAGTGACGCAATCCATTGCAAACCCAGTTCTGCCATCAGTGCTAATAACTTACTTTCCCTGGCCCCTGTTAAAAATATATATATATAGGACTGGAAAAACAAGCTCTGATTATGCTATGTAGAGCATTTGAGGTGAAGGCAAAGCAGGGGAAGACATTTTTGGGCCCTTTTCGATATGGATAAATAGCACGGTAATTAGTGTCAGTCAGAAAGCGGAGCAATTATATGGCACTCAGCTCTATGCGGCTGCGGAGAAGAATGTCAGTCTATCTCTGTATCTTCCTGTCCATCAACTCAGTGACACCTGGCTGGGGTGAGACTGGCAGCTCTGGCTTCTCTGCAGAGTCATTACCTCGCAGCCTAGGTGTCATCTCAGTCCGTGTCTGCCAGCCATGCTAATGCAGCCTGGCAGTGGCCGCGTTATCTATAGTCACTGGCTATCTAACGGGGTGCCTGCAGCCATAAGACTCCTGTCATAGTCCCCATTACTGCAGGTCGGAGGCGAGCTCTATTTTGAATCGTACATGGCATGAGGAGCAATTAAGAGCGAAACAAGCTCTTATTTGTGAAACAATCATACTAATTAGTGGCAGACGTTCACTGTGCATTCTGAGTGTCACCGTCTCAGTGCAAAACTAGATCAAGGGTCATCTAGGGAAAAAACAAACCGTGACTCGTGTGTATTTGTGTTGCCATAGCAAGAGATGGAAGTTCAAGGGATTATGAAGAGGGCCAAGTTGTGCTTGCATGCAGACCAAGAGGCTCTCCTTAGCAACGGCGATCACATGACAATCCAGTGAGGAAATTAATTTAGCCCTGCATTCTCATCCCTTCACAGGGATTCCACTTTTCTGCCATGCAGTTCATCATTTGCTAAGCAGCAGCTAAGTCAGGACATCTCATAGAAGCTTGTGAGCAATGAAGCCGCTTGGCATCCAGTCTGGAGAGTAAGTGTCTTTGTTGCAGTGATACTATTTCTGAGCCCAAGTTTCCCTCCATTACGCAGCATGTTCCATAATAAAAAACATAGTACAGAAACTCTGCACTCTTTCCCATCAAAGCTTTTACCTGCAGATCTTTGTTTCTATGTTCTATTAAACCAATAATTTTACTGCTGTATTTGTCAAATACAATTTATTATACTTACATTCAGTCTTAATTATCTTGATATACAACAAGTCATTAGAATTCAGTCCACATTTCAGTTCACTCAAGACTAGTATATCTTAGTTAGGTATGTTGGGGGGCAACTGGGGGGCAGTTTTTTTTTTGTGCTGGTGCAAACCCCTTTTAAAAGGAGCAGTTGATGCTCTTTTGACCTTTTGCATCATTGCATATGTGTTTACTCTTACACCTTGCCCGAACTCTCAGACGGAAACAGACTGCATTACCCAGACTCCTCCGGGAGGTCAGGTGACTTCTCAGCCTCCTTCTGACTCTGAGTCCACAATGGACTACATCGCCCACAATACTAACGGGGATCATGTGACTTCTGCCACTCTTGTCCCCTGATTACTAAGAGGTGTCACCTCTTGTTTGTCACATGTCTTAATCAGACAGTTTATAAGCCCGGGCTTTAGACTTAGTCAGTGCGAGGTATTGTTTCCCTGTAAACATACTGAGCGGTTATTTCTGAATGTATTTGATGTTTTCTCTCTCTCCGTTTTTGCTTATCACTTTTGTACCTTTGCCTTTGCCTTGGACTTTTGCTCTCTGTTTTTGGGCCTTATTGCCTGCCTTTCAACTATGTCTTCTGCCTGGCCCTATTGTTTAGTTTGCCTGGTGTAATGATCATTATCGTGATCCTGCTTCACCTTTTAGTTCTGACCCATGCTTGTATTTCGACTACACTTACTTCACGTGATAATAAATACAATCTTTTTGGTTTTATCTGCACACGTCTGGATTCTGTTGTTTTATTACATTTACAAATGAGACCAGAAACAAAACTGGCAATAATATATAGGAAAACTTGATTCATACTTAAATTGCCTACATCCTGAATCATCAGAATGTTTTATTAAAATGTTAATAATATAATATAATAACATGTTACTGCCTGTTACAGCTCAGTGTGAACCTCACTGTAAATAGAAACCCAGAAAATATCTTCAGAGGAATTAATGCAGCATTTTATTTTGAAAAATAAGTGTTATATATTGTAAAATACTGGCAACAATTAAAAGTCGATTTAATGGCTCGAATTTTGGCTCTGCAATCCCTGCTTTACTCAAAACTTTTACTCCTGCTATGTGTGCTGTGGCTTCTGTGGCAGAAACCAAGCAACCAGGATGTTTTGAGTAGAAATTATTATACAGTTTTACATGGTTTCTAAATGCTCAGCACGGCACTCGAGTTCAGCTCGTTTTCACCATTAGCTGAAAATGAACATGCCTTTCCGAACAGAGTAGTCTCGATTAGTTCCTGGCATTATAACCTATTTTCTCAAAATAACCATGTTCTTCCTCAAAGAGTAAAAGCATTTTTTTTCAACTTATTAAGTCAAAAATCTCTGGAAAACAAAAAAAAAAGTAATTTTTTCTCCAACCAGTCAAAAATGGGCTTTCATACAAATGCCAACAAAGGGTTTATATTGTTCTGGTCATGTGATAACCACAAAGCATGGATGATATAAATGCATAACCTATTAATTTGGCAACCCACACTGGCACAAAGTGTAGGTAATTAATACTTCTTAATAAAGCACCCCCTTAGGCCAAGTCTGGATCTTAAAGTTATTGGTAACAGAAAATGGATCAGATATTAGAGGGAAACAAGAATGAATCTGATCCAATTCAACAAATCTGTCCAGTGTGCTCACTCACGTTGTGTGATGTTGAGTAGTTTGAGCATCTTTTAGATGTCAGTGAAGTGCTTTGTTTAAAAATAAATAAAATTGTAAAGATTTTATAGCTTAGAAGATTGGTATTGGCTAATACTCCAGGTTTTGATAGCACGATTATGTAATTTATTTGAAGTAGCAAAATTGTGGATGGCCTCAGAGTCCTCGAGGTCAATGACCTCTGATTTCAGAGATTACTTCTTTTTTTCTGGCACAGTCTGAAGTTTAAGTGATGTGATGGGAAAAAGAAACAAGTAAAATCAGTCCAGTCAGAACACCACAGCCATCCAGACGAGTTTGGACTGGATGCGACTCAAGAATCACCAGGCAAAGGCTGTATTGGCAATTGGCTAATTCAAATGGCTTATTTGCATCTTAACTTCATCAAATGGTATTTTGTTGATTAATTTAATTGATCTGTAGAAACCAGTAGATCAATAAGGAGCTTTGCATATGTGAGTAAAGACAATGAAGCCTGAATCAATGTGAGATGAAAGAGCTGAAACTGAAATGGGGCATTGTTAGCACGCGCTATGGGCCTGAGCTAATTTTACTGATTGCCATGGTCCACATTACACATTACAGTCCATAAGTCTACTGCAGGAGTCTTTTAATAAAAAATCAAGAAGGTCCAGTTAGAGACAATTTCCTCAAGCAAACATCATAACATCTAGCTTGTATTATGATTCAGTGCCATATACTGTTTACTGAAGTAGCCTAGTAGGAATATCTGCATCTTATACAGTCGACAACTGAATATCAGCTCAAACAAAGTTGTGGGCTGGAGGTCAGGGAACTGGCCCTGTGACCAGAAGGTCACCAGTTCAATCCCCAGAGTCAACAGTACATGACTGGGGTGTTCTTGAACAAGACACCTAACCCCCAACTGCTCCCTGGGTGCTGTGGATAGGACTGCCTACTGCTCTGGGCAAGTGTGCTCACTGCCCCCTACTGTGTGTGTGCTCACTAGTGTGTATGTGGTGTTTCACTTTACAGATGGGTTCACACACTTCACAGTTTCCCCAATCGTGGGATGAAGGGTCACTTAAAGTACAGTTCAGTGATATTTCAATAACATTTACTGTCAGTTTTCTCTTTTTAGAGCACAACATGTGAAATAACTTCCCTCTGACTCACTTTCTTCATTGACTGCTGTTTCTCGCCTTGTCCCTCCCCTGTGTGAGTGTCAAGTCTCAGTGCTCATCGTAATGCACAGATCTGATTGGCTGAGTAGCATCACGTGTGATATGTACAACGCATGTGATTGGTCTGTGAGTCTCCGGTTCCACTAAACTGGTACCCTAGTACCAGTACCAGTACCTTAGTACCCTAAGGACAGAAAAGTTCTGCCAATTAAAACAGGACTACCCGTTGAAATTAAATAATTCTCCATAGTTTATCGGGTAAAGGTCCAGATCCACATAGAACAGCGTCTGGGTCCAGACTCGGACCACGGTCCGCCTGTTAGTGACCTCTGGCCTACTGTATAGAATCCTATGCAACACTTTAGTCAAACAAGCTTTGTTGATTTTCTAAGTGGAAATAATTTTGCAGAGAACAAATTTATTGCATTTTTCTGCCCAGATTCTATTTATTTGCTTTAACATATTGCAAAAAAATTAAAAATGAAATAAAAATGTCAATTTATTCAGAGGTCGGGTTTTTTTTAACAGTATGTTAATTTCAGTGAAGAAACATTGTTTGAGCATTAAAATGCTTAGAAGTGTTTTCTCAGTAGAGGATAGGCAACTTATTTCACTTGGAAAATGAGCAAAATGTCATTTTGCTACAGGGGCACCCAAACTTGCACTGTATTGCAGGTGTAATATAATATTCTGTGTAATACGTAATGAGTAGGAGTCGTACATAGAGCTGTTTCAAAAGAGGAACAGAAACATGAAAGAGCATTCTGCCTAAATGCCATCATTTCAATTGGTGAATGCTGAAGTGGGCTCAGATGTCTCTTACCTAATCTGTCTATCTTGGTGCCCCTGCTGTTTCAAAGCTTCCTTGATCTGGACTCTTTTTTAAGCAGCATGGCAGGATGCGGGTGCCCTTTGAATGTCAGGGAGTAGTTGCCTGGACCCAGCGTGCCTGTTCTCCAAAAGACATTTCCCTCAATTTCAGAATCTTGTATCATAGCTGGCAGGGTCCAGCCTCAGTGGACTCCTTATGAATGTACTAAGCACTTCTGGAAGGTCACTCCAGTGAGTAGTTTCTGCCCCTGCATGTCTGTATCTATGGTCAGAAGGGTTATAGCAAAGCAGCCCAACAAATACTGCAAAGAAAAGGACCACCATGACTTGATCTTCTGTATGTACAGACTGTGAGGTAATGACATTTAACCTTTCCACGGAGGAGTTTTTTAACCATCCATTTCTTTGGGGAAGCAAAACTGATTTTCATATGTTATCAAACCAAAGAAGCCCTATTCCCTTGAACGCTGCTATATGGCAGCAGTTTAATGTTTTGTAAATCATTCATCTAGTTGTTGTACTACATGTCAGCTACATAGTTTGTGAGCAAACATTTACATAAAGTACATTTTTCATGAGGAGCTTAAATATTTTCAGTGGTTTAAAGCACTAAATGCTATTTATAAATGAACTATTAATTAAATACACTATATTTCCAAAAGTATTCTGGCTTCACACACATATGAACTTGAGTGACATCCCATTCTTAATCCATAGGGTTTAATATGATGTCGGCCCACCCTTTGCAGCTATAACAGCTTCAACTCATCTGGGAAGGCTTTCCACAAGGGTTTGGGGTGTGTTTATGGAAATTTTTGAATTGTTCTTCCAGAAGCACAGTTGTGAGGTCAGACACTGATGTTGGACGAGAAGGCCTGGCTTGCAGTCTCCACTCTAATTCATCCCAAAGGTGTTCTATCAGGTTGAGGTCAGGACTCTGTGCAGGCCAGTCAAGTTCTTCCACACCAAACCTGCTCATTGATGTCTTTATGGACCTGCTTTGTGCACTGGTGCAGAGTTATGTTGGAACAGGAAGGGGCCGTCCCCACACTGTTCCCACAAAGTTGGGAGCACGAAATTGTCCAAAATCTCTTGGTGCTGAAGCATTAAGAGTTCCTTTCACTGGAACAAAGGGGCCAAGCCCAACTCCTGAAAATCAACCCCACACCATAATCCCCCTCCACCAAACTTTACACTTGGCACAATGCAGTCAGACAAGTACCGTTCTCCTGGCAACTGCCAAACCCAGACTCTTCCATCGGATTTCCAGACAGAGAATTGGGGCAGTCGTGGGCTGCAGGTTAGGGAGCTGGCCCTGTGACCAGAAGGTTTGCCGGTTCAATCCCCAGGGCCGACAGTCCATGACTGAGGTGTCCTTGAGTAAGACACCTAACCCCCAACTGCTCCCCGGGCGCCGTGGATAGGGCTGCCACTGCTCCGGGCAAGAGTGCTCACTGCCCCCTAGTGTGTGTGTGTTCACTAGTGTGTATGTGGTGTTTCACTTCACGGATGGGTTAAATGCGGAGTTGGAATTTCCCTGGTATTCCCTGGGATCAAAAAAAGTATCACTTAATCACTTAATCACTCCAGAGAACACGTCTCTGGCATGACACTGCATTCCAGGCTTTGCATTGCGCTTGGTGATGTAAGGCTTGGATGCAGCTGCTCAGCCATGGAAACCCATTCCATGAAGCTCTCTACACTGTTCTTTAGCTGATCTGAAGTCCACATGAAGTTTGGAGGTTTGTAGCAATTGACTGCAGGAAGTTGGTGACCTCTGTGCACTATACGCCTCAGCATCTGCTGACCCCGCTCTGTCATTTTATGTGGCCGACTGTCATTACGTGGGCTGTCATTCCCAATCGCTTCCACTTTGTTATAATACCACTGACAATTGACTGTGGAATATTTAGTAGTGAGGAAATTTCACAACTGGACTTGTTGAACAGGTGGCGTCCGATCACGGTACCATGCTGGAATTCACTGAGCTCCTCTGAGAGCGACCCATCCCTTCACTAATGTTTGCAGAAGCAGTCTGCAGGCCTAGGGGCTTGGTTTTATACACCTGTGGCCATGGAAGTGATTGGAACACCAGAATTCAATGATTTGTATGGGTTAGTGAAAACTTTTGGCAATATAGTGTATGTACATATAGGCGGCACAGTGACACGGTGGGTAGCGCTGTCACCTCACAGCATGGAGGACCTGGGTTCGATTCCCCAGCCGGGTGACCAGGGTCCTCTCTATGTGGAGTTTGCATGTTCTTCCCGTGTCTGCATGGGTTTCCTCCGGGTTTTCCAGTTTCTTCTCACAGTCCAAAGACATGCTGACAGGCCAATTGGATATGCTCCATTGCCCGTAGGTGTGTGTGTGATTTTGTATGTCTGTCTATCTGCCCTTCGATGGACTGGCAACCTGTCCAGGGTGTAGCCTGCCTTCTGCCCGATGACGTCTGGGATAGGCTCCAGCACCCCCCCGCAACCCTGAGGGAGAAGCGACTAATGTGTGTGTATGCATGTGTGTATACACACACACACACACACACACACACACACACACACACACACACACACACACACACATATATATATACTTAATCATTTCAAACTAATTTTAAGAAAGTAGCAAATATTAACTCATAATAATTTAAATAATTTATTAAATTGATTTAATTTATTAAAATAATTTTAATAATTTATTTCCTTAGATATAAATTCTGAGCTATGATTTATGAGTATCAAATGGCTAAATATTGTTAAAGTATTATTGTGATTAAGTTTTTAATAATTCAGAATAAGAAATGTGTCACTACATTTAATGGTTAATAAACAAAGTGGTAGCACTTATTAATGCAAATGTAGCATTTCTTTTATTATTAACATTCATGATTGCTCTTCTAGATAATACTCAATTTGTAATTTAGGCCTATAAAGGCTTATAATAAGGTGTTACCCTTTATCAGTAGCGTAATAAGGTATGTTAAGTTACATTATTTATTGCAGTGCATGTGAAATTTTTGCATCCTTTTAAATTTGATGCTCTAACTTATCAAACCTCAGAATTATGAACCTTCAGACGAATCTGAAGGTTGAGAACAGACAAAACTCATGAAAAGTGTTAGTATTGTTGGCATCAAAGCCATTGGCTTTGGCAACATGAAAGATTTCTGTATAGTGAAAACATCTTGAAATACCGTGATATGTAATTTTTAATTTAATTATTAACCCTTTTTTTTTTTTTTCAAATAGCATATTTTACTATTAGTCCTGTACTTTATATGCACTGTCAGATTCCTAATAATCCATGACAGAGCTATACAACCAGGTTCAATTAGCACCAAAATGTGAACCATCACCCAGTCTATTTTAGTGTACTCATAGGATCACCACACTTTGGTGTAGGAGATACAAAACAAATACATTTGGCCTATTTTCTGAGTATGAATAACTCTTTGAATTGCATTTCCATGCAGACATGTTTGCTCAGAATGTTTTCCTGATATTGGTTAACCACCCAGGACTGTAGAAATGCTCAGGTAGGATGGCTTAATGACATAGCTACCTCACCCTGTGTCATTTCAAAACTTATTTGGTAGGCTAGACATGCCACACACCACCGTGCAGGTTTGATTTCAGCTGAAATGACATGTTTAGAGTATAAAGACTCATCTGAGAGCGCAAAGTTGCGTGACAGCTGAAACCATATGTGTTCTGTGGGTTCCATGTATAGCTGTTAGTGGATACCAAGCCACTGTCATGCATAGTTTTTCTTCATTTCAACATTTTCTGGTCTCATAAGTCTACTCTGCAACAGAGCAAGTAGGGCTGCTGGTAGGGCTGTGGAAACCAGTGTAAACAAGGCTATTGACTAAACCATTTGCATTTGGTTGGTCACATCACTGTACAGTAACAAAATCTTTTGTCACTATACAGCACAGTCATTCAGGTGTCTCCATGGTTGTGCAGCTTGTCAGGATGTGAAGGAGATGTGTGGACCCACAGATATACTTATATAGTCTCCTTGTTAGTTCTCAAGCTGAGGTGATATATTTGTGCATCCCCCATGTTGGGGCTGTAAACAAATTTGTGTGTATTGACATATAAGGAGGAGATCTCATGATTTCATCAGCTGTAAATTCTTTAGTACCAAATTTGTTTTGTTGTAATCGCCAGACGTCAGAAATTTCCACATGTTGCTGATAATTTAAACATCTGATGTTAAATGGTGCTTTATTTGTAAAATGCATCGGTTACCAACATCTGGCTTTCAAAACAGAAATAATGAAGCTGATAATAAACTGATAACAAAGAAGCTTACAGGCAATGGTAGGATCTCTCAAAAGCAAAGAGAATGTAGATCAAATACATACACAATCAACATGCTTATGATCCAGATTTTAGAAGTCTTACATTTTTATAAACATCTTTAATAGATGCAAATACATAGGTGGTAGAGCTCATTCTGAGAGTGAAAATGATCAAAAGTGCCAAGCAGATTTGTTTATGACCATTTCCTTGTACATTGAGAGTGCAAAAAATAAATAAAAATAAAACACAGATGTCTAAGTTGCATGGGTTGCGTGATTGTGCTGGATGGCTATGGGTGACAGGAACAGTAGGAAACGTATTCGGTCTGGCATTAAAGACCAACATCAATAAGTTTCCAGTAGAAATGCAATAGTTTCACCTCAAGTGCTTCAACATGGATGGGCTGTTTGGATTCTTTTCCACTGTCATGCATCCTGGTTCTCAGTCAGACACTCATACCATCAAGGATTCTGTTTCCCAGAATCCCTCAAGTCAGTCACAAGATTTTTCCAACTAATTGCCACCACCTGTTGTACTCAGTAGATATACTAGACTGTTTTACCAGTGATGGACAAAGTACACAAACCATGTACTTGAGTTAAAGTAGAGACACCCAAGGTAAAATATTACTCCTATTAAAATATTAAAATGTTACTATATTGATCTGTAGGTCTCTGTTCATAAACATAAACCAGCCCAAACTAATTTACTATAAAATGAAATGGTGTTTGTATAAATTCAGAAAAAAGCCGCGTCAGTCTCGACTGCATATGTGGACATATTTCTATATTGTGCTCTATTTACACAAAGTTAGGTTAGTTCATCATTTATGTTGAACAGACTCTCCCAAAATTTTAAGCTGCTGTGCTGACGTTGAACCGTGTGCTGCACTGGGTCGGTATGACCAACAGGTCAAAACAAGCTCTAAACAAAGTGACCGCTGTGCCCTGATTGGTGCTCTTGCTTTGCGCTTCTTTCGTTTTGACATGTTACGTTTTTATACACACAGAAACCAAAAGGAACGACAGATTTCTCAAAATGTGGTGGAGGAAAAAGTCAGATATTAGACTTTGAAATGTAGTGGAGTGAATCATTGTGCCTGATTGCTGTTCCGTGTTGGACCCTGCTTTGTTTTTATCATTTCTGATTCACACTCCTGTTTTTTGGCTTAGTCATTTCATGTATGTGTACATTCTGATTCCGACCCTCACCTGTTTTTCGACTCTGATTTTGCTTATTCCCACACTTTGTATTTGAATAATCTGCTTGTTGACCTGGTCTGGTGTTAAGTTAACCCTGCTCACATTCATTTGAATAAACCTTATGGTTCATCTTTTATCTGTGTGTGTTTGATCCATGAGCCCAGCGTTACATCCAGAAGGAAGCCAGATAACTAATCTTATTGCAAGGAAGCCAATCACATCTGTATTTATTAGCTTCTACAACAGCGGCACATTAGTGGACTTCTTTATCAAAGTGGGGGATTCCCAGTCATTGTATCTGTAGTGCATGCTGGGTATTGTAGTGAGAGAACATAGTTGGACACTTAAAGGATACCAATTTGTGAACTCTGTTGAACCAATGTGGCAGACAGATTGAGTGCTCTACAGAACATTACATAATGACTCAAACAACATAAATACTAGTTTTAGACTGGAATGCCCCTTTAAATTCCAGCTGCGGAGGATATATTTTACTCAGCGTCAGCTTAAAACTAACAAGTTTAAGGTCTGTGGTCAGAGCACAGTAATGTGAAACAGCCTGCACTTGTCAAGAGACATTGTTCCATCTCATAGAGTAGCTTTAGTGACTAACCAAGAAAACATGACTATGCGGCACAGCCGCATAAATGCCTGAAATGCATTTTCCAAGGTAATTTATTCATCATATCCTCAGTTTTGTTTTACATAGTCTACCTACAGTACTGTGCGAAAGTTTTAAGCATCTAAGCAAATGTTTAAACAGTTGACCTCAGCAGTGAGTATATCACAATATACATTAGAATAAAGTCATATTCATAATTCAAATAAACAGAAAAACAATAAAAAGTAACAAGAATTTCTTGGGTCCATATTTTTCCTTGACATCTTCACAGCCGCCACAGAGACTTGTTAATATCATCAATTACATCATGAGCACAATTTACTGAAGCACTGATTGATCAAACCAGGAGCTGCTTTTTAACTACATATAATACTGGACTTAACTAACTACATATAATACTGAACTTAACTAACTACATATAATACTGGACTTAACTAACTACATATAATACTGGACTTAACTAACTACATATAATACTGGACTTAACTAACTACATATAATACTGGACTTAACTAACTACATATAATACTGGACTTAACTAACTACATATAATACTGAACTTAACTAACTACATATAATACTGGACTTAACTAACTACATATAATACTGAACTTAACTAACTACATATAATACTGGACTTAACTAACTACATATAATACTGAACTTAACTAACTACATATAATACTGAACTTAACTAACTACATATAATACTGAACTTAACTAACTACATATAATACTGAACTTAGCTAACTACATATAATACTGGACTTAACTAACTACATATAATACTGAACTTAACTAATTACATATAATACTGGACTTAACTAACTACATATAATACTGAACTTAACTAACTACATATAATACTGGACTTAACTAACTACATATAATACTGGGCTTAACTAACTACATATAATACTGGGCTTAACTAACTACATATAATACTGGATTTAACTAACTACATATAATACTGGGCTTCCTCGAGGAGAGGTTTGAAAATGGTTAAACACACATCCAGAAAATCACTATTATATATATATGTGTGTGTGTGTGTGTGTGTGTGTGTGTGTGTGTGTGTGTGTGTGTGTGTGTGTGTGTGTGTGTGTGTGTGTATAATCATGTTTATTCAAATATTAACACTTTTCTTAGCAAACAAACACAAACTACACAAATAAATAGATTTTGAAAACATGTCTTGGGTGCCCTGTATACATTTTATATGCTTTCCCTGATATGGAAGAAATTATGAGATTGCTTGGATAATACCAGAAAAGCCGAATCTCAACTAATCCCACACTATTGCATAACATGCAATTAATAAAAAAAGCTTCTTAAAGATGACCTGTGGTGAGTAAAGCCCCGCCCCCTCTCTTAGCACCTTGGTGTGGGATTTGTCTCATGCGTCACTTGCTTTCAAGTATCTTTCCTGGAGTCACTCGGAGGTGATATGGCTTTCAAATACCGTGATATGAGCTTTGTTTCTGTCGTTTTACTCACTTTATTCAATTTATTTCACTGCTGCTCTACACGCAAAGCCTGTTGTCATGTTTTGCTGTTTGTGATATATATCATTTTTACCACTCTGCCATTTTTTAACATAAGTGTAGAGTTATTTTATACTCATGAACGGATTTCTGGGAATGTTTTTTTCACATCATTGGTCACTGGCAGGGAAAAGGAAATGTCAAAACAACCATCTTAAGCCTCTAAAAGCCTAGTGAGTTCTTTCCTGGACCCAGTGTAAGCTTTAAAGATTGTAAGCGCTGTCAGTGGCATTGAGCTTTAAGGCTGTGGAGCACTGGCGGCCGATGTGGCTATGATTTCATCTCTCTGTTCCATTGAGCATTTTGGAATGGGGAAGCTTTCTAGATTTCCCATCCCACAGCCATAGACTCATAACAAATCAATGCTAGACATTCCCTGTGGATGGGGAAAGAATGGCCATAGTGTTCTCCACCAACAGGTATTTACAGTGAATATTACTACTAAACATACCCTACATAAGAACCTAGTTTTGTTTGAACCTGTCTTCTTAGCAACTAGAGCAACATGGCAGATGGCTATTTAGTAACAGGTTCCTGTTTTAATGTTCAATATTAAGCTTTGAATGAAAATACACTATATTTCCAAAAGTGTTCAGTCACCCATCCAAATCATTGAATTCAGGTGTTCCAATCACTTCCACTGCCACGGGTGTATTAAACCAAGCCCCTAGGCCTGCACAGTGCTTCTACAAACATTAGTGAGAGAATGGGTCGCTCTCAGGAGCTCAGTGAATTCCAGCGTGGTACCGTGATCGGACGCCACCTGTGCAACAAGTCACTACTAAATATTCCACAGCCACCTCTCTGTGGTATTATAACAAAGTGGAAGCGATTGGGAACGACAGCAAATCAGCCACGAAGTGGTGGGCCTTGTAAATCGACAGTGCGGGGTCAGCGGATGCTGACAATTGCTTCCCGGTCACCATGGATAGGACTAGTGGGTGAGTGTTTACTAGTGTGCATGTATGTGGGTGTTTGCAGTAATGTAACAAAATGAAAACTGCTGTAGGCTTCTTAGGCTTAAGACATTTAAACAGATTCATCTAATTAAACAGATTCTTATTTTTTTTATTTTAGATTTTATTTTATTTGAATCAATGCAGCTTCCAGTGCCAAAAAAATGCAAAGACCCAATGTTTTCACTGAAAGAGAAACTGCGCCAGATGTGATCTACCACTGTTTTCTTCCTCAATTCTCCTGCCGAGTGACCATAATAAGGGCAAATTATAGCTGCTTATGAGGTCATTCTTAATTAATCTTCCAGATTTGCTCTCCTAGTGTAACTCAGCTATATAGCACAATGCAGTCCCTAAATTCCCAAGCGGTTTGATCCAAGAGAACCCTGAGAGGACCCTCTCTAAAACTATTCTTCACTGCTATTGTTTTTGCAACACATCTGGAATAACCAGATTACACAGTTACTCACCCCCCCCCTCCGCTAGCCCCTCTGTTTGGAAACTTGACTCCAGTAGAAATTAGAAATAATACAGGCTGCCATTTAATGTTTGCAAGGCAATAGACGAAACAAATATCTAACATGACTAACGGCCTTTAGCTCTTGCCTGAGTGATTAAACATTAATGTTTAGAGCAAAGAGAACATGCAGAGTTTGTTCATTTTTACTCAGACCATTCTGTTTGTTTATACATCTTTATAAAAGCGTAGATATGGAGGATATTAGCGCTGACGTACACTGTTAGAAATAAACGTACTATGCAGGTACATGATTCATTCATCAAGGTATAAACAATGTAAGTGTACCCTCAAAGGTACAGCAATGGTTTTAAGGTCCAGTGGAGTACCTTACCTGAGTTTTTCCAGGTGAAAATTACATATTTGTACCTTTTCATAACGGAATGTTTTAAAACAGAACAGTAGAATAAAAGCCTGGAGGCGAGACAGGGCATGTGGAGAGCTGTTCTAAGTACAGCTTAGAACATATCATTTCAGTGGATTATGGTTCAGTTATGTTCCCTTACTAAAGGTACTGAGATGGACCCCTGAGGGAATCGCCACAGTGACAGTGTCGTACCTTTTTTTTCTGACAGTGTAATGCTACGTCATAAACATGTGATGCATTCAAATGCTTTTACATAGATGAGACATAGGCGTGGACTTCACCTTCTGCCAGCCTATCTCAGTATTTATAAGCATTTAAGATAAGATAGACTTTTATTATCCCACTGGAAGAAATTTGCATTGTTACAGCAGAATACTCAGTAAGCAGTAAGTAGACAAAGATGGGCATCATAAAAAAACCAAAATATAATATATAATATAGAAATAAATAAGAGAATCAAGGCGTCTATTAGCAAAAAAAAAAAAAAATATTTATATATATATATATATATATAAATAGAATTAAGAAACTATACAAATTTACAGTTTACACATACAGTTGTATGGATATTGCACATTTCTGAGCAGGTAATGATTGGATATTGTGCAGAAATTGTAGATATTGCACAATAATAATTACAGATATTGCACAGAACTTGTTTATGTATTGCACTTCTAATTGAGAATCATCTGTGAAAGTTTGAAGTTGTTGTTTGTGTGGAAATTTACTTCTCTCTAACTTAATACATGCCGAGCAAACAGCACAAAATACTGCCCCCCAATCCCACGATCCCTTGCATTATGCTTGGCTTTCACCCAAAGACACGAACAGAGGCTGATGGAGTGGGGAGCTCTTTGAGAGAAAAATAAGGCAGGTCCAGCGTACAATAATAATGTGCGGACTTGGATGTTCCCTCTCCCATTAAATCAATATGTCAATGTCTGCCACCAGCAGATAAAAGACATAGGCCTTTCTGCCTACACTCTACGCTTGAACACCTTTGGGTAAATTGAAGTGCACCCCGGGCTCTATCCTTTTCGTATGGCTTCCAGCTGCAGAGAAATCCTGGAGTCAAGCACCAGGACTTTGTCTTGGCTTATTGTTCTTTTGTGAGGTAACTGTGGGTATTGATTTCTGTCAAGCAGTGGGCTGTATCCTCTAAGCATGCTGGTATCATACTGAAATACTGCAAAGCAAAAACATACCACAACCACCACCCCATGAAGGAGTCATTTATGAGTCATTTATGAGTCATAAAAAACTAAAGCATATAAAACAACAGTCTCTTTTATTGCAATTTGACAAATTCTTGGTTTGTTCAAATGCCTTTAATTTCCAGAGATAACCAATTACAAACATTTGGTAATGGTTGGGAGCAAGGAGGCGGACACATATGCGGAGATAAGCGACATTTATTATATGCAAATCCCGGGTCATAGCCTAAGCAGTCCAGGGTCATAGAGCCAACATGGATTGATCGGGGGGCAGACATGACAAAAATGAAAACAGAAAATCAAAAAAGAAAAAAAATCAACAGAACAAGCAGAACAAACACCAGTACATAGACCAGTACAAAGACCAGCGACCAGACAGGGGAAAACACAGGCTTTAAATACATGAGGAACAGGAGGGAACACAGATGGAAACAATCAGGGGTGGAGTCACGAAACAAGGGGGCTGGACTAAAAAAAACAAAACAAAGAACATGTGGGCTTAACCAAAACACAACACGAACACATGGACAGGACTGGGAGGGGCCAATCATGACACATTCTCATTACAGTACTTGAGTACATTTTTCCCTATAAAGCTACAATTAGGCTCAATTGCAGTATTTTGTACTGGAATTTACTTCTGATTGGGCTCTTAACATTAATAACGTGCTAACGCAATTGTTACATGAGAAAAACAGGAGACGCGTATGCAAGTTGGTGTTATAGAAAACAGGAGAAAATGCAGGTATTAAAGAAAATTTAAAACAATTAAAAAAAAAAAAGCTATAAAACAGCGAAATATGAGGGCAACAAAGTGGGGGCAGTTTTGGGCTGGAGGTTAAGTCGGAAGGTCGCTGGTTCAAAACCTTGAGACGACGGTACATGACTGAGGTGTCCTTGAGCAAGACACCAAAACCCCAACTGCTTCCTGGGAACTGCAGACAGGGCTGCCCACCGTTCCAGGCAACTGTGCTCACTGCCTCCTAGTGTATGTGTTCACTAGTGTGTGTGTGTGAGGTGTTTCACTGTGTGGATGGGTTAAATGCAGAGGTGTAATTGTGGGACTAATAAGGATCACTTAAGTCACAACTGAACAAACAATGCCAGGCAAGATACAAGACAAAAACAAGGAGTATATACACTCACCAAGCACTTATTTAGGAATACTTCACAAATGCTAGTTAGGGCCTCACTTTGCTCTTAAAACAGCCTCAATTCTTAATGGCATCAATTTCACGAGATGTTGGAAACACTCCTTTGAGATTCTGGTCCATGGTGATATGATTGCATCATGCAATTCCAGCAAATTTTTCATGCTATGAATCTCCCGTTCTAACACATCCCATAGGTGTTCTATTGATTCCGATTTAGCGACTGGAAAGGCCACTGAAGAACAGTGAACTCACTGTCATGTTCATGAAACCAGTTTGAGACGACTTTTGCTTTGTGACATGGTGCATTATCATACTGGAAGTAGAATTAAGTAGAATTCAGAAGCATTGACCACCTGAGGAATTAGACTTCCACAATTAACACATCAGTGAAACACCCACATACATGCAACTAGTGAGCACACTTGCCCGGGGCTGTGGGCAGCCCTATTCATGGCACCCGGAAAGCAGTCTGGGATTGGGTGCCTTGCTCAAGGGCACTTCAGTCATGTTCCGTCGGTGTGGGGACCGAACCAGCGACCTTCCAACCACAATGCTCCATTAGTAGATGGTAAATTGTGGCCATTAAGGGAGGCACATTGTCAGCAATAATATTCAAATAGGCTGTGGCATACAAGTGTTGATTAATTGGAATTAACACGCTCAAAGTGTGCCTGCTTTTCTGCTTTATTTTACCCCCGAAAGTATATTGTGTTTCTTTTGTTGGAAAGCCTTTCAGTGTCTGACATGGCTGCAAAAGATATTAAAACTCGCAGTACTGTTCAGACTCGATTGCGGCCTACTGCACAATCTCCGACCGCGACCTCAATGAGCCAGTGGTATCTGCTGTAGTTTCCTCAGCACACACCAGCCCTGACATCGCTACTCTCAAATTAGAGCTGCTGGCTTCACTGAGGAAAGACATCATGGAGATTTTTAAAAAGGAGCTCCAGGAAACACTCAGAGATGTCCTGTCCTCTATAAAGTCGGACCTGAACGCGGTAAAGACACAGTTAGCTTCTGATAAAGCTGCTATCGACGAAACTGTGTCTGACATTAAAAACACAGTCGGAGAGATGGAGCGCGCGCTGTGTGCGCCGATGACGTCTCAGAGATGAAAGCGTCTATAAAGTCTCTCACCACACAGGTAAATAAACTAGAGGATAAATGTGAGTCCAGGTCACGCCGCAATAACGTCCGGATAGTGGTGGTGCCAGAGGGCCCCGACACCTGTACCACTTCTGCTGTAGCCGTCATGCTAAAAGATGCGTTCGGTTTGGAAAAGAAGCCGCTATTGGACCGATCTCATCGAACCCTCCAACCCAAACCCAAGCCAGGTGATCGTCCACGAGCCATTGTGTGTAGCTTTCACTATCACAGTGATTGTGTGGACATTTTGCGCTGCACCAGAGAGCTCCGACAAATTAAAGTTGGAGATTTAACTATTTCGGTCTTTCCTGACTACACTGCTAAGGTGGCTCGGGCTCGGGCTGCTTTTAATGATGTCAGACGGAAACTTCGGGACATTGACGGTGTTCGGTTTGGTCTAATTTATCCAGCGCGGCTGCAAATTTCACATAACGGTACTGAAAAAGATTTTGTTTCTGCGGAAGAAGCCAACAAGTATATTAAAACTTTGACCACTAGGTGAACTCCAACCTTTTCTGAGGTTAAAGTTATACCGTCCTTTTGATACACTGATGTTAACTGTGTTATTGTGGTTATACAGGTATTAGTTTCTTTTATTGATTAGATTTTTACACTGTTGTTTCTTTTTGTATAACATATTTTCTCTTGTTAAAGTGTTCATCTCTTGGTTTGAAAATAGGGGTTTTATTTTAATGTAATACATTATTGACTCGTTTTTAGTGCATAATGTTGTATTGTGGTAAAATCGGTGGGAATATCCCTTTCTCTCTCTCTCTTAGTTTATCTCTCTTTTTCACTTCTTTTTCTGCATAGTCCCAGTGTTGCTTCACACTAGTGTGAGCAGCGTTTCGTTACTGTGGGAAACACTGCTGTCTCCTTTGTTTTTTTGTTTTTGTTTTATATATTTTTTCTCTTTTTTGGGTTTATGGAGACTTTGGGTGTGTTTGTGTTTGGGGGTATTTTGGGGGGAGGGCGTCCCGTCTCTGCTCACTGCGACCATTTGAGTTTTTGTTGTCTTATTTATTTAAATGGTTGATGGCAATAGTGGTCCCAGTGTAGCTGGGTCAGGCACACATCTCAAATTTATTAGTTGGAATGTTAGAGGTATGGGTAATCCTGTTAAATGATCCAGGGTCTTTGCACATTTAAAAAGACTAACTTCTGATGTAGTTTTTTTACAGGAGACTCACCTTCGCACTAAAGATCAACACAGGTTATATTGTCCTTGGGTAAGTCAGGTCTTCCATTCAAATTTTAATTCGAAGTCTAGGGGCGTTGCCATATTAATTAGTAAAAAATATCAGTTTTCTGCCACCAATATTATTGCAGATAGAGATGGCCGATACCTCATAGTTGCTGGTACTGTCATGCAGATGAAGATTTTGTTGGTAAATGTCTATGCTCCAAATTTTGATGATGTTGAATTTGTTAATAAGTTATTAAGTAATATCCCCTGTTTAAGTACACATCTGTTAATTAATGTGTTTTCAATCCAACCTTAGATCGTTCTTATCCTCTTATTCTAACTCAATCTGCTATGTCTAGGTCATTCATAGATTTTATGGAACAAAATGGACTTGTGGATCCATGGAGATCTCGTAACCCCTCTACTTTTTAATTGACAATGCACTTAATTCTTGTGTGAGCTCTATTGACTATTTAGGTATTGTAATTTCAGATCATTCACCATTATTATTGGATATTCAAATTTCTACTGCCAAACGTAACCCATCACTTTGGAGATTTAACTCTCTTCTGTTAGCAGAAAGGGAATTTTGCAATTTTATTTCAAATACTGTTAATGACTTCTTGGCTTTTATTCAAACTGAATCTGTTTCATTCTCACTGCTTTGGGAGACACTTAAATGCTACCTAAGAGGTCAAATCATATCTTACTCTGCTTTTACTAACAAAAACAATAATGCTAGAATTAACAAACTTACATCTGTTATCAGGAATCTTGATCACTTGTATGCGTTGAATCCTTCTCCAGAATTACTTAAACAGCATATTGACTCTCAGGTGGAGTTTGACCGTATTACCACTAAAGAGGCAGAACGTTTATTATTGTGCAGTCGTAGCACATATTATGAACATGGTGACAAGGCAAGTCGTTTACTGGCGCATCAGCTGAAGCGCCAGGCCACTTCACGTTTGATACCCAGTATCAGAAACGCTCATAACGTCATTACTACAGACCCCTCAGAGATTAATGCTACCTTTAAATCTTATTACTCCTCATTATATAAATCAGAATTTCCTATAGATAGCACTAGAATGCACAACTTTCTTGATGGTCTTTCAATCCCAGTGGTTGATGTTGATATCGCTAAGCAATTGGATTCTCCACTTTCTCTTGAGGAAGTACTGAATGCAATTAAAGCGATGCAATCTAACAAAGCCCCTGGCCCCGACGGCTTTCCAATTGAGTTTTTTAAGACATTCGCTGGTGCTTTGGCTCCATTACTTCTATATGTGTTCAACGAATCCTTGGAAGGCGGTTCACTACCACCAACTCTGACACAGGCCACCATTGCACTTCTCCTCAAACAGGACAAGGATCCAGCCTCCTGTGGTTCATATAGACCACTATTTCTGCTTAATGCTGATGTAAAGGTGTTGGCTAAAATACTTGCATCCCGTTTGGAGAATGTGCTCCCTCGTAATATATTTGAGGATTAAAATTTCATAAAGGGGAGTCAATTGTTTTTTAATATTCGTACACTTTTTAATATAATTTACTCAAGGCAATCAGCTGTACTTCCTGAAATTGTAATTTCTTTGGATGCGGAAAAGACATTTGACAGGGTCGAGTGGGAGTACTTGTTTGCTGTTTTGAGGAAATTTGGCTTTGGTGATGAGTATATTTCTTGGATTCTTCTTTATTCTTCCCCTAAAGCCAGTGTCCACACTAATGATGTTTATTCGGATTATTTTAATCTGGGTCATGGCCAAGGTTGCCCACTGTCACCTCTTCTTTTTGCCATCGCAATTGAGCCTCTATCTATCGCACTGAAATCTTCCTCCTTATTCAAAGGAATCATCCGTAATTATACTGAACATAAATTATCGTTATATACGGATGATTTGTTACTGTATCTAACTAATCCTACATTTTCTGTCCCTGCTGTTTTAAGTATTCTGGAGAATTTTGGCACTTTCTCAGGTTATAAATTAAATTTGGCGAAAAGTGAGTGTTTTCCTATTAATGTTGCAGCCTGTCATCTTCAACAGTTGGATTTGCCTTTTAAATTAAGTCATTTTGGGTTTAAATATCTAGGTATCAATGTGACTCGTTCATTATCTGGTCTTGCAGCTGCTAATTTTACTCCTCTTATTTCGAGGGTTACGTCTGATATTCAAAGATGGGGTAACCTTCCCCTGTCATTAATTGGTAGGATTAATGTTATTAAAATGAACATTCTGTTTTTATTCCAGTCAATTCCTCTCTTTATACCAAAACATTTCTTTGATTCATTAGATCAGATTATTTGTTCCTTAATTTGGGGAGGGAAACCACCTAGGCTCCGTAAAATTATGCTGCAGAGAAGTAGACTTAGCGGAGGACTTGCATTACCTAATTTTCAAGTTTATTATTGGTCTGCTCATATTCATATTCAGCTTCCTCTCTTTAAATAATAATAATTTGTTTCCTCCATCAATTTTGGATTCTGCTTTTTCACTATGGGCTGATAAAGGTATTACACAATGTAAACACTTGTGTTTATGTAGATGGTGTCTTTGACAGTTTTGCTAATTTGTCCTCCCGACATGGCCTTCCTGGCACTCATCTATTCCGCTATTTTCAAGTTCGCAATTTTGTGGCTAAATGTCTTCCTAGTTTTCCTTCATTACCTCTAGTACAGTGTTGGGAAACCATGCTTTCAATGGTTCCTCATCATAGAGGAGTTATCTCGAAATTGTATAATCTCATTATGTCTGTTAGTGATTACTCTGATCTAAAATTGAAGGGTAAATGGGAGGAGGAACTAGGAATTCAAATGGAAGAAGGCATTTGGGAACAGGCCGTGGATGGTATACGCTCTACTACCTCTTGTGCACGACTTGGATTAATTTAGTTTAAGGTTTTATACAGGGCACACTTCTCTAAATCTAGGCTTTCCAAATTGTATCCAGAAGTGAAAGATGTGTGTGATAGATGCTATGGTTCCCCCTGTGACCTTAGCCACATGTTTTTTCTTTGTCCTGCACTAAAATGTTTTTGGACGGGTTATTTTACTATAATGTCCACTATTCTTGGAGTTCAGGTACAACCTTGTGCACTAATTGCTATATTTGGGGTTTCAGACCACTCTCTCGCACTTGGCACTATGCAAAGTGACACTATAGCTTTTACATCCTTATTGACAAGACGCCGCTTATTGTTACTTTGGAAATCTACCAAGCCCTTTATATCGTATTTTTCCAACCTAAAAGTATTAGCTGGTTAAATGTGTGCTTCGTGGCCTTTCTGTAGCTATCACTATTCGCAGTGTGCGTGTTGGGTGTGGTGAGCTGGGATGGGACATTTGAGGTGGGGGGTGGGGGGTGTTGGGGTACATTTTTGCTTTTGTGTGTGTTCTATTATAAAACTTGGTTGGTGTGTGGTGGAAAAATGGGGAAAGTTGTGAAGGTATTCTGTATATAAACGTGATGTTGTATTGGGCTTACTTTCACTTTCTCCTAATAAAAAGTTTTTGAAAAAAAAAAAAGAAATACTCAATTAATTGTGCCATGATCAAAATCACTGACATCACATTTTTCCCCTTTCTGATGTTTGATGTGAACACTACCTGATGCTACTGACCAGTATCTGCATGATTTTATGTACTGCAGTGCTGCAACAATATTTGCATGAATGTGTACGTGTACAGGTGTTCGTAATAAAGTGCCCAGTGAGTATAGACTCATATGAGTCATATGAGTCACTCATATGAGTATAGACTCATATATAGATATGAGGGAACACCTAGGACTAATTATTAGGCAGGGTTATTTACAAGGTTCAGGTCATGAATGTTTCAAAAGGGTGGAGCTAAGGAGGAGCAGGAAACCAAAACAAACAAAGACACATGGCAGAGACAGAGAGAACGACAACATAAAGGGAAAAATAGATAAAAGACAAGAACAGGGCAAGACAGAATATTACGGCTAACTTTTTTTAACAGCAATAACACATTTTCCTCGTCCATCTGTAACAGTGCAGGCTGAGGCCCAGCTGCTAATGTGTTGTAGGTTGCTATGGCATAATCTGCAATTGTACCTTTCCCATTCAAATACAGCTTTTAAATGGCTTTTTAAAGGGATATTTTCAGCCCATTTTAGCAATTTTAACTAGGCAATATTCACAGTAGCGAATATAGATAAATCAATAAGCAGCAAACTAACAAAAGCAACAGCAAAGTGTACAGCTACAGCCCCCCGTAAATTCACAAGCTGTATGAAAGACTCTGAGAATGATACGCTGCAATGATTAATTGCCATCCTTGCCTCTATAATGTGATGTATGATATACTCAAGATAGTAGTAACAGAATACATGTAATCTGTTTTATGTATTCAGGATATGAAAAGGCAGTTACAGTTAATTGTGTTAAGCCTTATGAGCCAGTACAGGCCTTTTAGCAGATAGAAGAAATGATGGCCAGCCAGAGTTATTAGAATAATTATAATAATTATAGTTGATCTTGTAATCATTTTCACTGTTCACAAGTAGAAGTGGGTAATCTCTAGAGTGTCTGCTAAATAGCATAAATGTAAATGTAATTCAGGTCCAAAACCATCCACCACAGGGATTTGTTCCAACTTGTTTGCGCAGCTTCTCTGATTTATGAATGGATGTATAAACAACACAAATAAAGTGCAGACAACTCAGTAGCCCATAAGCTTCGATTTTGAAGTAAAATTTTTATTGGAAAAGGTTCATTGATGATTTTCCTCTGTTTATTTTTTATTTTATAATGCTAAAAAAAAAGTAATCAAAAAGTAATTAGATTGCATTACTTTATTATACTAATCTTTTGGATTAGGTTACATGTTACATTTTTAGTAGGTAATCTGTATTCAACCACAATTTTAAAGTAACCCTCCAAACCCTTGATATACACTCATTGGTTGGAACATGAAGCCACTGTTGCTCTTACTGGACATCAGTAATGAAAAAGGGAAACTGCATTCACTGTGTAGAAATTGAAACATGTTTAGGTTCATGCTGACAATCATGTTATTTAATGCATTAAATGGCCAGGATCCACCAGCAGGCCCAAAGTTTAATTATACACTTATAATCTAAGAATAACTTAAACAGTTTGCATTGAAGTCCCTGTAGTTACTGAATAATAAAACTCAGTATGTAATAAGCCTGTTATTTTAAGGGGTTAATAACTGAAAGCAATGAAAACATTATGATAAAGTTTATCCACTCATACAGCTATAACAAAATGCACTGTTTTTTCAATATATATATATATATATATATATATATATATATATATATATATATATATATATATATATATATATATATATTTGTGTTCAAATTTCTGCAAATAAGACAAATGTGATTAACATCTACATAAAATAACAGAATAATATGAAAATGCATCATTTTAATTGAATGACATCCCTATTACCATAGATATACATACCTAGATGTGGCATCCAGAAAGGCACATCAACGGCACCGCTGCTTTAGGGTGGTCAACATTGCTGCTGGACTGCATTCAGTACCATTACAGAGCGGCAGTTTTAAGAAAGACACTGTCAAAAATTACACTATTTCAAAAATATTGCTCTCAGAAAGTGGAATAGGATTATATAACGGAGGGAACGCAGTGATCCACGCTCATGTCTGTGTGATGCTTATGTAGATATGGTCATGTGGTTAATGAGGCCCAGAGAACCTGTTGATGTGACTGTTTTTCCTCTGGTTTTATATTAAGCTTATTTCATGTAATAGTCTATTGAGGGGATCTTAACTATATGTAGTAGTTATTTATTTACAGTGATGGCTAATGCTTTGTAGGTAAGTTATAGCATTCCTTAATCCATATAGATATTCATAATAGATTAGCACCTTATCACACAAACCTGAAGTTAACTTCTTATTTGCCAGCTTCTTGTTCGAATTTTCCCATTCCATCTTAAATATTGCATCAGCCAGCATATTGTTCGAATTTTCCCGTTCCACCTTAAATACTGCATCAGCCAACTTCTTGTTCAAATTTTCCCATTCCATCTTAAATGGTGCAGCAGTCACATTCTGGCGCCTTTGAAGCTGCACCATTTAAAATGGAATGGAAAAATTCGAACAAGAAGCTGACTGCTGCACAATTTAAGGTGGAACGGGAAAATTCAAACAAGAAGCTGACTGATGCGCCATTTAAGGTGGAACGGAAAAATTGCTGGTGACTATGAAGCCACTTCAGCTTCGTCCTTCTGTTTATGTAGATTAGAAGTGATTCACTCATTGATGGATTTGCTGATTGTGTTTTTACCGGGGCGCTAAACTCACATCAGGTACTGACTGAATACTTTCCTGCTGGTCTGGACGAACAATAATCACGATCAGTTATTAAAGTAATGAAAGCTGCCGAGAGCAGCAGCGCAGCCTGGATTAATCTGAGTCTGGGGATTATAACCAAACAGATTAGGTGGAAATGGGTAATAAGTAATAAGGAAGTTGTGGCCAATTTAAACCTGAGACTCTTTGTCTCTCAGTACAGGTGAATCTGTTCACAAGTGGATCTTGACCTCTCCAACATGGCGGACGCGCAGACGTATCGCCTCACATAGAGAATAACAGATGCGGTATCTCAGTATGTGTATCTGTGCCTATTACCAATAAAGCATTTAATGTAGACCCTTTTATTTTTAGTCACTGTTACAGAATAAGAAGAATCTGCCATTTCCAATCTGAGGAAACAATTAGCTCCCTGTCTAATTAATCTTACTTATATAGCTACACTGTTCTAAAATGATCATTTTTTGCTGTTGTTCCAGAATAACAAGCATAAATGCTCTGTATAAAACCTAAAGATGCACACACAATATAAGGTAGGCCAAGAGAAAACAACATGAAGAGAGTGAGTAAAACAAGTAAAGCAATATGCAAATAGATGATGCCAGGAGCCAATAAGAAAGATGTTGAGTTTTACTCAACACGATTGCATAGAACAAACAGCTAGGGAGTAAATCAGACACCTCAACTTCTTTCATTGAAACATAGAAATCTAAAACTCTATTTTTTTTTTTTTCATTTCAAAAAGGAGCCTGGGTAACTTGACCTCATGAAAAGTGAGAATTCACCATTCCTGCCCCCTTCTTTACTACAGCTGCACCTGACTAGCTTCTGACCCTGCCATGTCAGCAATGGACTGTGAAAAGATCTCCATCAAAAAATGAGAAGCCTCATCACGTATAAACCTGTGTGGATCTATTGGAGATGAACAGCAACGCTGGTAGGTAAATGTCTGATTATATGCATTTGAAGGTTAACATTTAGCGTAAATGTCCCACTGGGTCTTGTTACATACTGCTAGTGTTAGCTGAGCTACCTTCCTAACAGTGAGCTGACTGCCACTGTTCTCCATTTGGCTCTAAAGCCCACTAGGGCTTTCTGCTCACATTGTAGGTGTAGTCTGGTCTTAAATCAAATCAATTCTAACACAATAAGAATGTGTTCATTAGCAAACCAGACTTGGTAAGTATTCGGTAAAACTAATCATCTCACACTCAATCTCTCTACAATTTGGGTCAAATTTCATTAGTGTAGCAAACTCTTGAGATCTCAACTAAGCTACCGAACACACAATATTACAGCAATACTGTACATTTGGTCATAACTCAGTCATGCCTTTAAGTTGATTATATCTTTAAGACTATTGCACAAAAAAGTTGTATAGCTACATGGGAGTAGTCAACAACAATTCTCCTTACTGCAGAGACGATACTGATCTCCTGCTGTCTGATCTGAGCTGAACCACATCACTGTATCTCCTCTCTGATCAATACACACTGTGCAATATATCACAACTATTACTGTAATGACACTTTTCACTGTGCACTTTACACTACAATACTGATGTAAATATTGATGTAAGTTAGTCATGTCTTTAATATGTGCTGTTAGAACTCATACCACTCAGTGCCTGCTGTCTGTGTCATATGCCATGGAAATATGTAAATAGATACTTTTATACTTTATTTTATTTGTCTTGTACTTTAACCTCTGCCTAGATTTATCTCTCTGTTCAATTTTTCTCCATAGTTTATTTAAGTTCATGTGTAATTATATGTCTTGCTTATGAAACGCTGCAATTGCCCCTCCAGGATCAATACTTACCTACTTAAGTCAAATGCTGGGGCCTTCTAGTCAAGTCAAATGCTGGGGCTTTGTTTGGCTACAGTAACCGCTTTAAACAATCTAGACTGTTGCTAGTGAAAGTGCTGCTGCACACCATGCAAGTTAGAGACTCTTTCTCCTACAGCTGGAGTCTCTGTAATGGCACCGCGTAGCTTAAATAGCTAACTTCACTATCTTTTAAAGTATGTGTATCAACAGTACGTGATTAGTTAACTATGTTACCAAACATGGAAAAACTTTGTCATGCAGACTTCATGATTGAGTTTAGACAGAAATGTCAGGTGACTGCAAATACTTCCATACATTTCAAAACTGTAGTTAAATCAGTAACACTTTCTATGAATGTCACGTTTGTAAGCATCTATAAACACATTTATAACATGTTATAATGCATTCATAAGGAATTATAAACATGGCTATACATATTTATAAAAATGCATTATATGTTATAGCCATGCTTATTATACATTATGAATTGTTAGTGTAATGCATTATAAATACTGATCATAACAAATTATAAGAGCTCATAAGCTGTGTTTGTCCGCTCTATGTAAAGCGTACTGCACTAAAGCCTCCTCCAGTGTTAAGACTGAGGCTTCAATTTGAAGTATTTACTCAAGGATTTACTGAAACACTAAAACATACACAATAAAGCTCATTACAGGCTTCAAATGTCAGAGTTTAAACTAGTGCTGCCATCAGTGTTTTACCCAATGTGGGAAAGTCAATGTACAACACTGTTAATGTGCACCACTGTTAGTCTGACATTGACTTAACACTGCATATGCACTAGAACGCTAGCAGAAATTAGCATTACTGTACTGCCTAGACAGCCTGTTTGGATCCTCTGAATATTCAGGACTGAAGCCCTGAAGATCCAGCTCTAACAGCACCAGCACTGAGAAATAAAACACTGGAAATCCCAGATAAATGAACTCTGTATTTGTCTTTACTTTATGCCCTCCAAGCTGGGACTGACTTCTTTAGAACTGACAGTATAATATGTTATTAACACAATTTATAATGCATTATATTAACAATTCCCTCTCCATGGATCACTACCTTATCGTGGTGGAGGGGTTCGCGTGCTTGAATGATCCTAGGAGCTATGTTGTCTGGAGCAAAAGCTCCTGGTAGGGTCTCCCAAGGCAAACTGCTCCTAGGTGACAGGTCAGACAAAGTGTGATCGATGATTACCCTTATGAAAATAAGAAGAAAACAGGACTTGTGTACCCTGCCCGGATCAAGGTTACCAGGGCCCCACCCTGGAGCCAGGCCTGGGGGAGGGGCTTACCAGCGAACATCTGGTGACTGGGCATTTACTCATGGTGCCCAGCTGGGCCCAGCCCAAAGGAGTTACATGAGTCCCCCCTCCCATCAACCCACCACCGATGGGAGGGGCAGTAGTAGGGGTTCGGTGCTTTGTGGATCGGGCAGTGTCCGAAGGCATGGGCCTTGGCATTCTGATCCTCAGTTGCTGAAACTGGCTTTTGGAACTTGGAATGTTACCTCACTGGCGGGGAAGGAGCCTGTGTTGGTGTGTGAGGTTGAGAGATACTGGCTAGATATAGTTGGGCTTACCTCAACACACAGCTTGGGCAATGGGTACAATCGACTTGAGAGGGGCTGGACTTCATTCTTTTCTGGAGTTGCCCATGGTGAAAGGCGGCGGGCAGGTGTGGGCTTTCTCATAGCCCCTTGACTCTGCGCCTGTAAGTTGAGGTTTTCTCTGGTGGACGAGAGGGTAGCTTCCCTACACCTTCGGGTTGGCAAACGGGTCCTGACTGTTGTCTGTGCTTATGCACCGAACAGCAGTTAAGAGTACCCAGCCTTCTTAGAGTCCTTGGGAAGGGTGCTTGAAAGTGCTCCTCCTGGAGACTCTATTGTCCTACTGGGGGACTTTAACATTCATGTGGGCAATGACAGTGAGACCTGGAGGGGTGTGATTGGGAGGAATGGCATCTCTGATCTGAACCCAAAAGGTGTTCAGTTTTTGGAATTCTGTGCCAACCACAGTTTGTCCATCACAAACCAGATATCGGGGGAGGTGAGGGACATTGACTCAGGATGGGCCATGTTCTGCTCCTCCATTGTTGAAGAGGCAGACTGTAGATGTAGCCACAAGATAGTTGGTGCCTGTCAGGGTGGTAATCCTCAAACCCGATGGTGGACACCCCAGGTGAGAGACGCCGTCAAGCTGAAGAAGGAGTCCTACCAGGCATGGTTGGCCTGTGGGACACCAGAGGCAGCTGGCAGGTATCGACAGGCCAAGCGATCTGCAGCTTCAGTTGTCGCTAAGGCAAAAACCCGGGTGTGGGAGGAGTTTGGTGAGGCCTTGGAAAGTGACTAAGTCGGCTCCGAAAAGATTCTGGCAAACCATCAGGCGACTCAGAAGGGGAAAGCAATATGCCACTAGCACTGTATATAGTGGAGATGGTGTGCTGTTGACTTCGACTGAAGACGTCATTGGGAGGTGGAAGGAATACTTTGAGGACCTTCTCAATCCCACCGACACGTTCTCCAGTGAGGAGGCAGGAATAGGCTTGTCCATTACTGAGGCCGAAGTCACTAAGGTAGTTAAAAACCTCCTTGGTGGCAATGCTCCAGGGGTGGATGAGAGCCATCCAGAGTTCCTCAAAGCTCTGGATGTTGTGGGGCTGTCTTGGCTGACATGCCTTTTCAACATCGCGTGGACATCGGAGGCATTGCCACTGGCTTGGCAGACTGGGGAGGTGGTGCCTCTTTTTAAAAAGGGTGACCGGAGGGTATGTTCCAACTACAGGGGAATCACACTGCTCAGACTCCCTGGTAAGGTCCTTGCAGGGGTACTGGAGAAGATCCGGCTTATAGTCGAACATCAGATTCAGGAGGAGCAGTGTGGGTTCCGCCCTGGTCATGGAACACTGGACCAACTCTTCACCTTCTCCAGGATTCTGGAGGGTTCATGGGAGTTTGCCCAACCAGTCCACATATGCTTTGTGGATTTGGAGAAGGCATTCGACTGTGTTCCCCGGGGTATTCTGTGGGAGGTGTTTCGTGAGTACAGGGTACATGGCTCTTTGCTATGAGCCATTCAGGCCCTGTACAAACAAAGCAGGAGTTTGGTTCGCATGGCCGGCAGTAAGTCAGACTCGTTCCCAGTGAGAGTTGGACTCTGTCAGGGCTGCCCTTTGTCACCGATTCTATTCATAATTTTTATGGATAGAATTTCTAGGCGCAGTCAGGGGATGGAGGGTGTCTGGTTTGATGATGTCAAGGTCACATCGCTGCTGTTTGCTGATGAAGCCCTGAACTTCAGCTTTTGCTGGATTGGTTTGCAGCCGAGTGTGAAGCGGCCGGGATGAGAATCAGTACCTCCAAATCCGAGGCCATGGTTCTCAGGAGGAAAAAGGTGGAGAGCCCTCTCTGGGTCACCTCAAGTGGATGAGTTTAAGTATCTTGGGGTCTTGTTCAAGAGTGATGGTAAAAGGGAGCGGGAGATTGACAGGCAGATTGGTGCTGGGTCAGCAGTGATGCGGGCTCTTTACCAGTCTGTTGTGATAAAGAAAGAGCTGAGCCATAAGGCAAGGCTCTCGATTTACAATCGATCTACGTTCCCACCCTCACCTATGGTCATGAGCTTTGGGTAATGACCGAAAGAATGAGATCACGAATACAAGCGGCCGAAATGAGTTTCCTCTGTAGGGTGTCTGGACTCTCCCTTAGAGATAGGGTAAGAAGTTCGGTCATCCGGGAGGGACTCAGAGTAGAGCCGCTGCTACTCCACGTTGAGAGGAGCCAACTGAGGTGGCTCGGGCATCTGGTTAGGATGCCTCCTGGACGCCTCTACCCGGGAGGAGACCCTGGGGAAGACCCAGGACACGCTCGGAGTCTTGAAACACTCAATGGAGTGAGGATTTCTTCTGGTCTATGGTATTTGGGTAGACACAGCAGAGCTAGTTCCCCCGTTGATTAGGACTTCAAAAGCTGGAGTGAAAGTCACTAACCTTAATTAAACAAATGAAGTTATAGTAGAATCAACCAATCACATTTTGATTTACAATTGATAGAAATACATTTTCTAGGAGTAGTTTTATATTACATGACTAAAGATTTGAGTCCTGAAACAGATCACAGTTTGTTTTGCCCATAATTTACACATTGTGGTGTGTATTGTATAACGCATAGGGTTTGCATTGAATAGCATACATTTCCTTATTGGATGATTATATTGTAAGGTTTCCAAAAGTATCCATTTCCAGCAATGTATTTCCAAATCTCTGCAAGGATGTGAATACTTCGTTGCTGTTTAATTCAGTTTGTTTTGGCTTTTTTTTTTTAAATCTGATTCCTTGATTAAGAGTTAAAATAACAGGTTGTTTAACCAACAATATACAATTTAGTAACAGCCTTATTGCATATTAATTCACCTTTTAAGACTATATTAACTAAAGTAATGGGCACATGGATGTGTCAGTCTTAAAAAATCTTTTATCACGTTTTTCTAAACATTTTTTATCCATCCATTTAATCTGTTGCATTTGTCCAAAAGCATGGTTTCAATGACTATGAAGTTTTTTTTCCCTCATGAGTTGCATCGTGAATTGATTTAGTTATAGAAAGTAGTAGTACACTATATTGTCATAAGTATTTGCTCGTCTGCCTTCACATGCATATGAAGTTGAGTGTCATCCCATTCTTAACCCATAGGGTTTAATATGATGTCAGCCCACCTTTTGCAGCTATAACAGCTTCAACTCTTCTGGGAAGGCTTTCCACAAGGTTAGGAGTATGTTTATGGGAATTTTTGACCGTTCATCCAGAAGCGCATTTGTGAGGTCAGACACTGGCTCACAGTCTCCATTCTAATTCATCCCAAAGGTGTTCCATCGGGTTGACTCTGTGCAGTCCATTCAGGTTCTTCCACACCAAACTCACACATCCATGTCTTTATGGATCTTGCTTTGTGCACTGGAGCGCAGTCATGTTGGAACAGGAAGGGGCCGTCCCCAAACTGTTCCCACAAAGTTGGGAGAATGAAATCGTCCAAAATCTTAGTGCTGAAGCATTAAGAGTTCCTTTCACTGGCTGAGCCCAAACCATAATACCCCCTCCACCAAACTTTACACTTGGCACAATGCAATCAGACAAGCACCGTTCTCCTAGCAACCGCCAAACCCAGACTTGTCCATCGGATTGCCAGATGGAGAAGCGTGATTGGTCACTCCAGAGAACACGTCTCCACTGCTCTAGAGTCCAGTGGCGGTGCTTTACACCACTGCATTCCATGCTTTGCATTACACTTGGTGATGTAAGGCTTGGATGCATCTGCTCGGCCATGGAAACCCATTCCATGAAGCTCTCTACGCTGTTCTTGAGCTGATCTGAAGGCCGCATTAAGTTTGGAGGTCTATAGTGATTGACTCTGCAGAAAGTTGGTGACCTCTGCATCCGCTGACCCCACTCTGTCATTTTACATGGCTGACCACTTTGTGGCTGAGTTGCTGTCGTTTCCAATTGCTTCAACTTTGTTCTAATACCACTGACAGTTGACTGTGGAATATTTAGTAGTGAGGAAATTTCACAACTGGACTTGCACAGGTGGCGTCCGATCACGGTACCACGCTGGAATTCATTGAGGTCCTGAGAGCGACCCATTCTTTCACTAATGTTTGTAGAAGCAGTCTGCAGGCCTAGGTGCTTGGGTTTATACACCTGTGGCCATGGAAGTGATTGGAGCACCTGAATTCAATGATTTGGATGTGTGAGTGAATACTTTTGGCAATATAATATATGTACTTAGTATTTTTGTTTGGTATTGCCAGTTGCTTAGCAGTTGTCATTGTTACATACCACAGCAGTCCTTTAAATTGTCTGAAAATGTTAAGATGAATGGAGTAATGGAAATGCTCCAAAGTCACATAAAACCTCTTCACAATAAGTTACGTTTCAGTACAGTTACTATTTTGGAAATATGTGTTTTTCTTAGGATTATGACAAAATGGTTTCATGTTAGTCTGTACCGGTAAGACTGGTCTTCATAGCCTCTAAGCATTATTTCAGCTGGTGCAATGGGTGTAAAGTTTTTGGTAACACTTTACATTGTGTTGACTAACCAACATGAAGTAATGCATTAATAATGGTTAACTAATGTTAAATAAACATGCGACAACTGCATTAGTTAATATTGTTTTCATATGAAGTGTTGACTCATTAAGCAATGCATTTATTAACATGAAAAACTTGTAAGGTACTACATTAATAACGGTTAACTAATGTTAAGTAAACATGTTACAACTGCATTAGATAATGTTCTAGTCTTTTCCTCATGCACTGCATTTATACCTAATGACTGAAAAAACAGTTAACTAATAGTTTAATTGGCTGAAATGATATGTAAGCAGTGGTAGCCACTGTTGCATTGACTCACTTCCTTTTACTGCTGTAATATTTTTTGTTCTACCACTAATGTTTGGTTTATTGTTGTGGTTTCATTGTGTTATCTTTTTGAGGTGGTTCAGCTCCTGTTTTGCTTCTTTGTTGCTTACACATTTCACTTTGGAACAAAAGCCTAGAACATTAACTAATGCAGTTGTAACTATTACTTAACTCAGTAGTACCTCAGTTAACTATTAGTTAACTCAGTAGTACCTCAATTGTTGATCATGTTAATAAATGCATTACTTAAAGTAAGTGAGTCAACATTTCATATGAAAACATTAACTAACGCAGTTGTCACATGTTTGTTTAACATTAGTCAACCATTATTAACGCATTACTTCATGTCTTGTTCATGTTAACCAATGTATTACTTCATGTTAATTAGTCAACACTTAATTTAAAGTGTTACCAAGTTTTCTCCAAAAATCAGTCCTGAGAGGAGAACTTTGGTGAAAGGTTCATTGGGTTAACTAATCTGCTACAGCACCACTCTTCAACAGAGCTCAGCTCTAGCTAATACTGAAGATCAAAATATTACAAGACATTCTTAAAGTTTATTTTCAGAAACTCCCTTTAATATTTTGATTTTGAGTGTCCCAGAGTAGAACGTGTTTAATTAAGTGGTCCTGGATCCCTGAGGGTGTACATCTTGAAAGTAATTTTCAGGGGCAGTCTTGGGCTGGAGGCTAGAGAACCAGCCCTACAACCAGAAGGTTACTGGCTCGATCCTCAGAGCCGACGGTCTGTGACTGAGGTGCCCTTGAGCAAGACACCTAACCCCCATCTGCTCCCTGGGTGCTGTGGACAAGGCTGCCCACTGCTCCAGGCAAGTGTGCCCACTGTCGCCTAGTGTGTATTTTCACTAGTGCGTGTGTGTGGTGTTCCACTGCATGGATGGGTTAGATTGTATTAGGAGATCCTTATTAGGGTGTACAGATGGGTTAGATTGCAGAGGGTCTCTTGACTTAAAGTAATGACTCGAGGTAATTTGTTAAACTTTTGCTTATATTCAGTTAAATTATCACTACAGCAGAAGCACTCTTACTTAAGTAGGAATGTTCAGTGGTCTTTCCATCCCTGTGTATTTGCAAACAATCTTATAGCAACCTCAATATAACTAGGCTCAAATATTCAGCAACAGCCATCTCACCAAGATAAAGGGCCCAAAAGAGGACGATTTCCCACCAGGGAGCACAGTAAATCTCAGGGCTGATGCTTAGCTTCCTTCCCTGTTGATGAAATGAGACCCGTTTGCAGTTGTTGCACATACAGGGACCATATGTGGAGCCATCTGAGTGTAAATAGAACATGAAGCACTTCATGCATAACATATGAGAGGAGCAGTGTAGCACCGTCTCTGTAGAGAGGTACCAAGCGTGTGTTGAAGAGAGTGCGTCCATGAAAACCACAGTGGCAGGTTCGCAATGTAAAGGGGGAGACCTGAGAATTGGGTTATAAAATATGAAAAGATCTTCCAGCGACAATGTTTACCTCTGGGATTATCGAGGAAGTTGATCTATGACAGGCAACAAATATTCCCGAGGAGATGTAAGAGTCCGTCACCGCAGAGAGAGAGCGAAAGATCATTTGGAGGCAGCCACTCGGAAAATGGCAGCATGCTCCTGCCTCACGTTATCTGTTTAGCTTGAATGGCATGTTTAAGTTAATGGAATACTTAATGTGCCCAACAATGAATGATAGCTAATGGGGAGCAGTGAGCAAATGTCATGGATGCTAACTGGGCCTTGCTGGCTTTCATTCCCTGTGCTGGAATTTTGCTGTTTCTCATTTGTGTGTAAAAATGCCACTGGCACAGAGGAATCTCTGCACTAATCTGAACTCAAGGCTTGTAAAAGATACAATGCAATGTGCACTACAATTCCCAAAGTATCCAGATATCCCTCTTAATTACTGAATTCTGCTCCCATTGCTGACTCAGGCATTCAGTAGCAGTACACACAGCTTGCATAATCACCATAGGAAGCTCAAACTGGGCCATAGTTTGGATCTTCCAGTGGGACAATGATCCAAAACATACCCGGTCCACTGATCACAGAATCAAGGTTTTGTTAGTTCGCTGACCTAAATCCCATAGAATGTCAATGTCAAATTTATTTATAAAGCACATTTAAAAACAATGTCAGTTGGCCAAAGTGCTGTACAAAGTGCAATAATAATATAGAATAATATAAATAAAATCTAAGCAATAAAATCACACATTAAATACAGACTAATGTAAAAAGAGTAATTAAAAACAACTCAATTAAAAAAATAGAAATTACACATAGAATGAAAGAAGAAATGGAGAATTAATTTGAGTGAAATGCCAAAGAAAATAGACCAACTTTAAACTGTTCTAGAGACTTAGCTGATCACACATTTAAAGGCAGACTGTTCCAGAGTTTTGGAGCCGAGATTTGGGAACACCTAGGAGGAGCTGATCTGCAGACCTCTGGTTGGACAATAAGGCTGCAACAGTTCTGTCAAATATGCCGGTGCCAAACAGTTTAAACATTTAAAAACAATCATTAAAATTTTAAAATGAATTCTAAAAGCAACTGGGAGCCAGTGCAGGGAGACCAATAAAGGGGTGATGTGCTCTCGTTTTCTTGTTGAGGTCAGAAGGTGGGCTGCACCATTTTGAACATTCTGCAGGCACCGGAGAAGACCTGGGGGATGAGCTGAAGAGGAGAGTCTGCAGTGTGGCTCTCAGGATCTGTAGGCTCTGGAGAGGTTCTTTGTGGAGGAATGGTCTCAGATCATTTGTCATGTGTTCTCCAGTCT
The DNA here is from genome assembly GCF_015220715.1 of Pygocentrus nattereri. Classification (NCBI taxonomy): domain Eukaryota; kingdom Metazoa; phylum Chordata; class Actinopteri; order Characiformes; family Serrasalmidae; genus Pygocentrus; species Pygocentrus nattereri. The sequence continues at coordinate 19,384,121 of NC_051214.1, read as the reverse complement.
CATTACGTATTATAGGCGCTGTTATCTTTGTAAATGGAGGGTGCACAAAGTATTAAATGAAATTGCCAATAATTGAGAAAATATTTCCTGATAAGATTTAGTTTTTTTCAGTCTTTGTCCTTAAAAATTTGATTTTTCTTAATATTTTGAGTGAAAGGTAAAAAAAAACTGGCAATAAAAATGCAAAACAGCCTGTTTTGCTCATGTTTACCAGGGGTGCCAATATTTGTGGAGGGAACTATAATAGCTGGATTGAAAAATGTGTGTAAAATTTATAGCATCATGTCTTTAAACATAATTCACCAGTTGTCTATTAAGCATTGGTAGCTAGTAATCGAGGTATCCTGCATGTTCTGCATACAGCATGATTGCCAGTGCATCCCACTATGTTTCTATCACATTTCCACTGTTGTGGGTCTGTATATGGCTGTATGTCCTGTGTGCTGGCCATTCCGGTCATGCCTCTTAACCATATTCTTTTCTTTGTCTTTGTTTTCCTGCTGCTTCCTTGCTTCACCCTTTTGTCCTGCACTTCACCTGTGTCTTGTCTGTTATCCTGCCCTATAATTGTGCTCAGATGCTTCTTGATCTGTTTGTCATTGTATTTATCTCTCTCTCTCTCTCTCTCTCTCTCTCTCTATATATATATATATATATATATATATATATATATATATACAACCCCAATTCCAATGAAGTTGGGACGTTGTGTAAAACATAAATAAAAACAGAATACGATGATTTGCAAATCCTTTTCAATGTATGTTTAATTGAATACACTACAAAGACAAGATATTTAATGTTCAAACGGATAAACTTTATTGTTTTTTGCAAATATTCACTCATTTTGAATTTGATGCCTGCAACACGTTCCAAAGAAGTTGGGACAGGGGCATGTTTACCACTGTGTTACATCACCTTTCCTTTTAACAACACTCAATAAGTGTTTGGGAACTGAGGACACTAATTGTTGAAGCTTTGTAGGTTGAATTCTTTCCCATTCTTGCTTGATGTACAACTTCAGTTGCTCAACAGTCTCCGTTGTCGTATTTTGCACTTCATAATGGGCCACACATTTTCAATGGGAGACAGGTCTGGACTGCAGGCAGGCCAGTCTAGTCCCCGCACTCTTTTACTACAAAGCCACGCTGTTATAACAATGGCAGAATGTGGCTTGGCATTGTCTTGCTGAAATAAGCAGGGACGTCCCTGAAAAAGACATCGCTTGGATGGCAGCATATGTTGCTCCAAAACCTGCATGTACCTTTCAGCATTAATGGTGCCTTCACAGATGTGCAAGTTACCCATGCCATGAGCACTAACACACTTGATAACAATCTGGACAGACCTTTTCCTCTTTGGCCCAGAGGACACGACGTCCACGATTTCCAAAAACAATCTGAAATGTGGACTCGTCAGACCACAAGACACTTTTCCACTTTGCGTCAGTCCATCTCAGATGAGCTCGGACCCAGAGAAGCTGGCGGCGTTTCTGGGTGTTGTTGATTTATGGCTTTCGCTTTGCATGGCACAGTTTTAACTTGCACTTGTAGATGGAGCGACGAACTGTGTTCACTGTCAGTGGTTTTCTGAAGTGTTCCTGAGCCCATGTGATAATATCCGTTACAGAATGATGTCGGTTTTTAATGCAGTGCGGCCTGAGGGATCGAAGGTCACGGGCATTCAATGTTGGTTTTCTGCCTTGCCGATTTACTTGCAGAGATTTCTCCAGATTCTCTGAATCTTTTGATGATATTATGGACTGTAGATGATGAAATCCCTAAATTCCTTGCAATTGAACATTGAGAAACGTTGTTCTTAAACTGTGGTATCTCATTATTAATTTATATTCTATAAATTGTGTTTATTCAAATATTAACTCTTTTCTCAGCAAATAAAAACAAACTACACATATAGATTTTTTAACATGTCTTGGGTGGCTAAGACTTTCACACAGTACTGTATATCCCTTGTTTATTTATACCCCTAGTGTTGTCCTGAAATTTGTTTTCCAAACCCTGTTTCATAATTTCCAGGTTAGATATTAGTGTTCTTCGTTCTCTCTAGTCCTTTATTGTCTTTGAGTTTCTTATGTTGCTAAGTAATGTTCTTTGTTTCTTCCTTAATCTAGTTCTTTTTGCTTAATTCCTCTTGTTTTCATTAAGGATTGCAATAAAAATTTAACTCACAATTGCAGCAATTGAGTTTCTTCACCTCCTTCATCTTCCTTGATGTCTACACATCACCCAAAAACAACAATCTGTATTGGTTACTGGTTATTTTCCTTGTCAGTCTAACGGCCTCTTCCTGTCAAAGTATGTGGTTCTTCGCTGGGTAAAGCAGCAAAATTCACCAGACTCGTCTGGTGAGGCCTGTTTATTGCTGATGAAACCATCTGCGGCAGGTTAGAGTTTCCATGCAGTGACAGGGATCACTCACCTGCCTCTTATGAGCATAGACAGGCATGACATGGGCCCATACATTATTGACGCTACAGCACATCAGTGCAATAGGCATTTCCGCATGCACAATGAGCTGAACTGAGATACAAGGACTGGTGTAAGTCTTTTGTCTTTTGTATGTAATAAACTGCCTCGTGTCAGCCTCATCCTTTACTCTTTGAAACAAATGTTAGTTGGTTGAGACCCGATTGAATGGGGCATTTTATGGTTTGAGAACACTTGTAGCTGTATTTTTATTTTGGGTATTTTAACATATATACCAAATAGAGGTGATTTGATACCTGATGGGTTTGTCATCCATTATATATGACTATTTAATTCCTCATAAAAATACCCTTTGTAATGGATAATGCCCTTATCCAGTTTCCTATTGACTTTCCCTTTAGAGGGCCAAACGACATCTTCCTGAATGGTGAAGTGGAAAAAGGGAATGAATGTGAAGCCAAACTATTTTATTTTTCAACAGATCACAACAAGATGTTTTCAGTTCTAGAAGTTGTAAATAAAGGTATCACAGGGTTAAACACTCCCCAGGATTAAAACCCCTGAGGTTATTTATCCAGCAAACAACCAAATGTCACCATATTTCCGTTCCACACTTTCTTTGGATGTTTTAGCCTCGGGCAGCTAAGAGCATTTTCTAAGAGATCTCATTTCATTAAGCTATTCTGATTCCATGATAAATAGTTTTTGCTTTTTAACATGAAACGGATTTATATATAATGCGATTATTAGACCCCAGAACATATTAAAATCAAATTGTCATTAGAAAAGTCATTTTAATGTATTTCATCCTAGAAGAAAAGCTATAGATTTGTAAGCATTCATTAGAATTTCACTGAATTAGGGGCAAAAAGCTCATGTGCTCGTTATAGTATACATCATGTTTTAAGCTTTAACAAAGGGATTTGTGTAATATATCGCTGTTGTTGGTGTCATATCTCCATTTTTGCTGTTTTTCAGTTTTTGACATAATTTGAACATGCCTGTTGTCCTTTACATTATATATAAATTTTATGAAGCGTGGACCAAAAGAAATGTCCCAAAATGACTTGAAAAGACATCTGGTTCCATTGACTTACATTAAAAGTAAGGTAAGTTTTTTCCTTTTCCTGTAAAGTTACCATTTTGGATATATGAGCTTTTGTTCCGACAACAGCGATATGTTAAATTAATCAAACATGAGCGCCAAAAATTGGTGGAACACTAGTAGTAGTAGTACAGAATACTGATATCTTACATTAACATGTCTGTTAAGGTTGGCTAAGCACTTACATTAGCTACATTATCCTCAAAGCTTCTATGCAGTTTTACACACCAAATATATCTCTGCTAACTGATTACATTTAAAGTAAGAGGAAAATCGTTTCCTTAATGTACCATTTGTACAGATGTGTAACCCTTACATTTTCACCAAACTGATAAGCAAAATATTCTTACCTGATATCTTTAAACAAATTATACATTAAATTAAACATTACATTCCTAAGAAAAATGGGTAACACATATTTAGAGGGTAGAGTATTGTTCATAAGGTTACCTTAGCCAGTTTTGATCAACATTATTTAAGTAGCCTTTATGACAGATGATGCCTATTGGAATAAGCATTTATAAACATTTATGTAGAGAGTTTATGTCAGTAGTCATGACAAGCTTAGGTGTTATGTAGCCTTATGAATAGAACAAAGTGTTCCCCAAAAATGTATAGCATCAAGTAATGCAGTACTACAAAAGGGCTTTTAATGGGCCTCAGTAAGTGTGATGCTTAAAAGGCATTGTTTGCATTTTGAAGCAGCTGCTTCAAGAACGTGTTTTATATATTCATTAGATGGTAAACAAAAGGATGTCTGGGGCATTGGCCATGTAGTAGACGAGAGCTAAGCTGCTACACAATGACCCAGTTCCAAAGCTTAGATAAGATGTACACGAAGCACACTGTTCTCTCTGTGAGTTCTGTGTGTGTGAGAGAGGGAGAGAGAGAGGAGAGAGAAAGATGTCCTACATGAATCATCCAACAAATATGTTTGACACCCAAGGCAGCAATCCTAAAACCTCTTCCCCACTTAAAAAAAACCTTATCTGCCTGAATTAAAGTCACCTCATTTTCCAGCCTGGGTACTGCGAGAAAAGTGGTCTTAAAGTTTGAGAAAAAGAGTCTGTTCCTGTGAACGTGGTTAAGCTTTTATAGCCCAGAATCTGGGCCAGATTTCTCATTATGGCCCAGAATCACCACTCAAGTGTCAGAGTTTGTCTTCATCTCCAGGGAACCAGCCCCAGATGACGAAGGTAGAAAAAAAAAGACATTTATAGGGTTGCTGACTTGGCGCTTTCTGTGTAGAAAACTCCTCTCAGCTGTAGCCATAAGCATGCAAGATACAGCAAAATAATAAACACAACACAAGCTTGAGCTACGGAGATCAGTGTCCAGTTTCAATTTGCAGCTTCTTTGCTGGTCAACTGATCCACGTCTTCAAAAAGGAAGGCCTTCTTTAGTCAGTGTCTACAGCATTTTAGGTGTTATAGATCCAGTCAAATGAGATCAGATCAGCATTTACGAGAAACCAATTATCATGTGTGTGGAGAGCAGGGAGGCCGGATGTACTTGCGAGGACACTTTAATGAACAAAACAGGCTAGTAGAATAATTAAAACACAAAATAGCAAACTACTAAGCTGAGCAAAGAAACAAACATGAGCTAGTCACACAACTACATCTGCCGAAGTGATAAGTAGACCAGACAAACAATGACTGGAACAGAGGGCTTGATAAAGGCTACAACAAAATGGGGAACACCTGGGAGAGGGTGGAGACAGAGTCCACAGACACAAGAACCAAAACAAAAACACAAGCACATGGCTTCAACACAGAGCAAGAAACCAGATGAAGACCAGGACAGAGGAGATCATGACACCGATACTTACATCAGCATTCAACAGCATCTGAGCCTGGCGTCAATAAATGCATTTACATGCACTTCATAGCCGATAACTGCAGAAAATCTGATTTTCTCAGTAATCTGTTCAGCATGTTTACATGCACTGAACTAATCAGATAATGTGAAACTCCAGGTCTACAGGAGTCAGACAGTAATCGGATTTGAATGAACAGATTTGAATAGACAATGAACTCATAGAAGAAGACTCAAACTTCATGCCATGGCTTTTTTTAGAAAAAAACATTGTGACAATTTGCCCAAAAATATGAACATGCATTATTTAGAAGGTGAAGAATGTTTAAGGGGCAGTCGTCGGCTGGAGGTTAGGGAACTGGCCCTGTGACCGGAAGGTTGCTTGTTCAATCCCTGGCACCAACAGTACATGACTGAGGTGTCCTTGAACAAGACATCTAACCCACAACTGCTCCCCAGGCACTGTGGATAGGGCTGGCCACTGCTCTGTGTGTGTGTGTGTGTGTGTGTGTGTGTGTGTGTGTGTGTGTGTGTGTGTGTGTGTGTGTGTGTGTGTGTGTGTGTGTGTGTGTGTGTGTGTGCGCTCACTAGTGTGTATATGGTGTTTCATTTCACGGATGGTTTAATTGCGGAGGTGAAATTTCCCCATTGTGGGACAAATAAGTATCACTTAAATCCTTTATTTTGTTGAGAATGTAGTTGGTTTCAGGGTGCTGCTTATTCCCGGTACAGCAGTCTGTTTTCACACATGCGCAGACTGAGAAATCCAAAAGAAATCGGATTAAGAGCTCACATGCACTGAATCTGATTACTGAGCTAAAAGCCTCTTTATCAGATTTCTTAGTCTGATTTCTAGTTTGGAGTACAGTGCTTACATGCCCATTTCAATAATCGGATCACTGCTTTCCCTTAATATTAGACTCATTCTTCTCTGTACATTAAATAAGACTGTTGACTAGAATTTTGGACTGTCTATTGATTGAGGATCACCAACTTTTACAGACTGCATTTTTAGCTTTTCCTCTTTATTTCACACCAAATCAAGTGTGTTTGTCACATTTTCCCAAAAGTGATGTCAGCCATACTGACACGGAAACAATGAAACATTAGGAGTTTGTTGTTTTTTTTTAATTTAATTGCAAAAATCCAAGATTTATCACATGAACACTGTTCACAGGGATTGTTTTGCAGTTTTCACAGGGAGAAGAAGTGGTTCATTCTTGCGTAGGTTGTCATTAGTTTTCAGTGGGTGCTCTCACTGTGGCACAGTTTACACAGCATAGCTACCACTCAAACCAAAAGGCCCTAGCCTTCTAAGGGGTTAATCAAAGATGTAGCTGTAGCTCCTTTAAGCCTGATCATTTTTGCCCAGTCTCGTCAATCTGCCCTTCCTCCCTGCAAGTCTAAATGTGGCTTGCAATTACACTCTTTAGATCTCGGCACCAAAATAACTCTTGGCTCTCCATAATGTACATTTCGATGCGAAAGATTATTCAGATGATGATGCTCATGCTGCAATCAGTCAAATCAGTTCTGAAGAGGGGCAAGGCTAAGAATAGCATGCAGGGAGCCACTTTACAGCTGTGTAATTGCACTTCAATGTTAGGCTGATGTTAGCAGCATCTCGGATAGAGCGTGTTCTTTTTCTCTCACCCCAGCCCTTCTGTCCATCTGTCTGTATGCCTAAATATATGTCTAGCTTTAAGTACTGAGAGGCTGACAGGGAATACAGGTCATATCTAGTATAATCAGAGAAGCAAATAAAGTAAGTTTTCACAACCACTCTGGTTACCGAAATGAAGTACACTTTTCTCTGTAATGGCACTTTCTGCATATACAGTACTGTGTGAAAGTTTTAGGTATCTAAGCAAATTTTGAAACAATTTCCCTCAGCAGTGAGTTTATCACAATATACATTATAATGAAGTCATATTCATAATTCAAATAAACATAAAAACAATAAAAAGTAACAAGAATTTCTTGGGTCCATATTTTTTTCTTGACACCTTCACAGCCGCCACAGAGACTTGTTAATATCATCAATTACATCATGAGCACAATTTACTGAAGCACTGATTGATCAAACCAGGAGCTGCTTTTTAACTACATATAATACTGAACTTAACTAACTACATATAATACTGGACTTAACTAACTACATATAATACTGAACTTAACTAACTACATATAATACTGGACTTAACTAACTACATATAATACTGGACTTAACTAACTACATATAATACTGAACTTAACTAACTACATATAATACTGGACTTAGCTAACTACATATAATACTGGACTTAGCTAACTACATATAATACTGGACTTAACTAACTACATATAATACTGGACTTAACTAACTACATATAATACTGAACTTAACTAACTACATATAATACTGGACTTAACTAACTACATATAATACTGGACTTAACTAACTACATATAATACTGAACTTAACTAACTACATATAATACTGGACTTAGCTAACTACATATAATACTGGACTTAGCTAACTACATATAATACTGGACTTAACTAACTACATATAATACTGGACTTAACTAACTACATATAATACTGAACTTAACTAACTACACATAATACTGAACTTAGCTAACTACATATAATACTGAACTTAACTAACTACATATAATACTGGACTTAACTAACTACATATAATACTGGACTTAACTAACTACATATAATACTGAACTTAACTAACTACATATAATACTGGACTTAGCTAACTACATATAATACTGGACTTAGCTAACTACATATAATACTGGACTTAACTAACTACATATAATACTGGACTTAACTAACTACATATAATACTGAACTTAACTAACTACATATAATACTGGGCTTAACTAACTACATATAATACTGGGCTTAACTAACTACATATAATACTGGACTTAACTAACTACATATAATACTGGACTTAACTAACTGCATATAATACTGGACTTAACTAACTACATATAATACTGAACTTAACTAACTATATATAATACTGGACTTAGCTAACTACATATAATACTGGACTTAGCTAACTACATATAATACTGGACTTAACTAACTACATATAATACTGGACTTAACTAACTACATATAATACTGAACTTAACTAACTACATATAATACTGAACTTAACTAACTACATATAATACTGGGCTTAACTAACTACATATAATACTGGGCTTAACTAACTACATATAATACTGGACTTAACTAACTACATATAATACTGGACTTAACTAACTGCATATAATACTGGACTTAACTAACTACATATAATACTGGACTTAACTAACTACATATAATACTGAACTTAACTAACTACATATAATACTGAACTTAACTAACTACACATAATACTGAACTTAACTAACTACATATAATACTGGACTTAACTAACTACATATAATACTGGACTTAGCTAACTACATATAATACTGGACTTAACTAACTGCATATAATACTGAACTTAACTAACTACATATAATACTGGACTTAACTAACTACATATAATACTGAACTTAACTAACTACATATAATACTGGACTTAACTAACTACATATAATACTGGGCTTCCTCGAGGAGAGGTTTGAAAATGGTTAAACAATCACACATCCAGAAAATCACTATTATATACATCAAAATATTCAAACCTCTTTTGAAGGTTCGGCTGTTTTAAAATAACAATCATAGAGGATCCCAAATGGTGCAACTGTCTAATTTTTGGTCAAATAGTAAAGAAATCTAGCATTTTATCTCTGCAATGCCACAAACACCCATGCCAGGAGTCCCAAAGAGCATAACTGGCCTCCCCCTACTCCATTACTCAACATAACTCTGGCCAACGTGAGCACCTGGCAGTTAGCAGTTCTTCATCTATTGGCAAAATGCACTAGCCCTCCCTCTCCCTGCTTGGTAGCTGAGTATGACTGGGGAGACTGAGCTAGCAACTGGAATTGGCCATGATTATTGTACAAAATTGGATTAACCTCTTATTCTCCAGGGTTTGTTTGGTTTGGTAAGATACTTTCTCTAGATAGACAAAGCACTTTTTGTAAGTCGCTCTGGATAAGAGCGTCTGCTAAATGCTGTAAATGTAAATGTGAAATGGTTTGTCCATCTGAATTTTCGTGACCAAATCGGCAAATTATTCAGTATGTGCATGAAATAAATGAACATTTTTATCTATTTATTTATTTATTTATTCATTTGTTTATTTTTTATTTTTGGCAGTCAAAGCACTTAACCCATGAGGTAAAGAGCAAGTTTTTTTGTGGCTGTCTACAAATTAGGCATTTTCCTGAAAATAATATAGATTTTCAAAATAAAAGAACTTTTATTTTGGAAAAATATTTCTCAGTAAAAAAAGATTGTCCATATTAATAATAGTCCATATTAACATCATGTCAAACATGTATGCTTTATGAAAGTTGATTTAAACATGCATGAAGATGTTATGAAGCGTTTATGAAAGGTGTTATGAATGCGTTACGTAGCAACCGTTACTGACTCAGTAGAATGTATATAATGCTAGTGTCAGTATTAGTACAGAGAGCTCCAGGGTTGGGTAATTATTTTAAAAAGTAATCAATTACAAGATACAAATTACTTCTCTCAGAATGCAATGGCATGCTCATTACTTATTATTTTACTTCTGTGTTACTCTGTACCAAAATCTCTCACTATGCTCGTAGAACATTTTTTAATAAAAATATACTTCTTTCAAGCATTTTTTCTTAAAATAAGCCAAATTATTTAAGCAATAGAAGGTTAGAGGCTGTGATTTGGTGGCCGTAGAGCATCACAGCTTTTCGGTCGGCAGCTGTGACAGAAAAACAGCTAAACAACCTGGAATCAGCCAGAAATGAACCCAATACCATTCGCCAAATGTGTCTCATCTTCAGAGTCTGACCAAATCAGACTGAGCCATAAAACTGACCCAATAAAAAACTGAAAAGCTGCTCAGTGGTGACGACAGTTTGGGAATTTAGTGTAAGGAGGTGGAGAGAGAACTGCCGGCTGTGCAGCGAGTGGGCAGAGCCCGTTACTCTGACGTAGCAACAAGCTGCTTGTTAAGGAGCTATAATTTGGAGGAAGGAACTGAACATTAAAACATATTAAACGCTGCGTTTATTCATTTCTTACTGTATTTATTTAACTGTTGTATTAAAGCAGTAGAACACTCGAGGAGCATGTTATCACCAATAACATCATGGCTGCGATGATCTACGGCCACCAAATCACAGCCGTGATGTTATTTCACAACAACACACTCCTCAGGTTCTACTGCTTAAGTATATCACCTTAATCTAAAGGGAATGGAAGAAGGGAGGGTACAGGACTTCATATTTGTCTCTTTTATTTTTTTGGACTGGGGGTGAATGACATCCTCTTGCATCCCCACCTCCATTTATGTCCTGTTTGTACCCAAGTGGGGATTTTCAGTACTCTTTCCACCACTGGAGGTGTGTGAGCCAGAACAATCAGGGCCATCCTTCCTGGTCCTCCTGTTAGCTAACGTTCATCGAGCCATCTGCAGCAGCAACCATAAGTGATAATTAGCCATTAGTCATCCACCGATCCTGGTGCTGCCCTTGCTAATTGCTGCACTGGTGCCAGCCAAGGCAAGAAACTGATAGGCTCATCCTTGTTGACAGTGAGGCGTTTATTTCGTATCTTTGCTCCATACACCCCACCCCCCTTCCCCTCCCCCACTCATGTATGTCTTGTCCCAATTCAGCACCAAGAGATGATTGGCCCCAGACTGATGAAGACTGCCTGGTGGAATAAGCGTTTATGGTGGGGGGGTGCGCCGGGTGAGTGACAGCCGATATTGCCGGAGGCCTGACGCCGGGCGCCTCCTTCCTGTCATGTTCCTTTCGCTTGGGCTGACCTTATTCCCCCAGCATTATTGCACTGATTATGGAAAACGAAACTCTGCCACAGAGGCTCTCTCTATTCCCCTCTCTGTTTACCCTGCAGCTGTGCCAGGCCAGACTCTCAGAGACCACAGGCAGGGCTAATGCTCTTTCTGCTTCTGACTGGGCCAGCAAAAATGCTTTTTGAATATGGCATCCTTTTGCCGTTTGCCTTTCGGTCAAGCTTTAACCATGAACTGCATTTCTGAACCACAACTAATGTAAACAATGCAATCAACACTTGCTTTCATTGATGTTTACTTCAGCATTAACCCTTAAAATGGGCAAGACCACAGAGTCCAAACATTTATTTCACTCTTCGATAAGTTTCTATTGTAATTCTGCCAGTTTGCACTGTAGTCCAGATAGTTATTGAATGTAATAAGCCTTGTGTTAACTAAATAATAAACCAGCTGCATATCATTGACTTAACCATGCCATAGATGTGTCCTGGCAGTCGTCATATGCTGTCATGAGTTGCCCTGACACACTACGTCTAGTAATATATCAGTGCCACGTTTCCATTACTAGTAACTCACAGATGTTCACCGATCAGGCGTAACATTATGAGCACCTCCTTGTTTCTGCACCCATTGTCCATTTTATCAGCTCCGCTTACTATATAGGTGCACCAGATTTGTGGGAAAATGGATCGACTTTCAGTAGAAAAACAAACTGTGAGTTCAGCTTTTTTTATTATAAGGGTTTAAAATGCCATCACGCGGCGGCACGGTGGCGTGGTGGATGGCCCTCCTCGCCTCACAGCCGGGTGACTGGGGTCCTCTCTGTGTGGAGTTTGCATGTTCTCATCGTGTCTGTGTGGGTTTCCTCCGGGTTCTCCGGTTTCCTCCCACAGTCCAAAGACATGCAGTCAGGCCAATTGGACATGCTAAACTGCCCCTAGGTGTGAGTGTATGAGTGACTGTCTGTGTCTGTCTGTCTGCCCTGCGATGGACTGGCGACCTGTCCAGGGTGTATGGATGGATGGATAAAATGCCATCACCATCTATTTCACTGGAAACAAGACATTACAGCCTCATACAATACCCAGCTTCTGAATGTAGCTTATGAAATAAAGTTATGAAGAATATGATGAAGTGCATTTTGGAACCACCGGTGGTCTCAGGGAGTTAAAAAAGGTTAAAATTAAGTTAACTATAAAAATGGACCAGATTTCGATAAGGAGAACCCACCGTCTGCTACTCAGGTCAAAAACAACAAAGAAGAAATGGAGTGGCTTTTATTGTCAGCAAGACTGTTGTAGAACGTAACACTGTGAATGATTAACCCATGTCAATCCTCTTTCATGTTCAACCATTCAGCATTACAGTCATACAGCTTCATGCCACACCTGCAGGGGCAAGCGATATAGAAAGCTAAAGGTTTTATGATGAAGCTCAGGGTGAAACTGACTAGATATACTACTGATGATGGGAGACTGGAATGCCAAAGTCAGAAATGAAAGGGAGGGAAATACAATTAGACAGCATGGCCTTGGAAACAGGAATGAAGCAGGAGAAAGACTGTGAGTACAATGACTTATTCGATACTAACACATTCTTCAAGCAACCAACATAACATCTCTACATTTGGACATCACCAGATGGAGCTCACTGAAACCAAATCGACCACATTCTCGCTCCAAGAGATGGAGGAGCTCTATTTTAATTGCAAAGACAGTGTGAAACACTGGAGAACACTCCACCTGGATTGTCAGGAACTGTTTATTTTAGATGTACATCATTGTTAAAGGACCAAAAAACTGTGGAACTCGAAAAGGTCATGGTAAAGAAAAAAACACCTTGAGAAGAATGAAAAAGAGAAAAACATTAAAGTGACTGACTGTTGATATGATAGAAATGACAAAAATAAGAAATAGGAGCCAAAATCAAGAAGGATAAAGATCTTTTAGGAGAGCTAAAGTGTAAAAATCCAGAGAGCTGGCAGGAAGGACAAGTCATAACAGATCAAACAAAGATGGACAAAACACAGCGGACCTTGTCAAAAAAGAAGTCAATTGTAAAGACGTAGAAGAAACTTCAGTGCTAGAAGACGCACTCAGACAGGTGCTGAGCTCCTTGCCAGAAATACATATCATTACAATGGAAATGTCTGAAGATTCTGAAGAAGACTTGGTTTAAGTGCTGACCAAATTATGTCAAAAAAAAAACACTCTGTGGTTGGCACTGAGGTTAAGGTTAGGATTAGTGCCAGGATGAGGGTTAGGATTAGGGCCAGGGATGAAGGTTAAGGTTAGGATTAGGGTCAGGATGAGGGTTAGGATTAGGGCCAGAGTTGAAGTTAAGGTTAGGATTAGTGCCAGGTTGGGGTTAAGGTTAGGATTAGTGCCAGGTTGGGGTTAAGGTTAGGGTTAGGTTTTGGGATGAGATTATGGTTAGGGTTAGAATTAGGGCCAGGATGAGGGTTAGAATTAGGTTTTAAATTGAGGTTAAGTTTTGGATTAGGGCCAGGGTGAGGGTCAGGTTTGGGTTGAGGTTAAGGTTAAGATTAGGGCCAGTGTGAGGGTAGGGGTTAGGTTTTGGGTTGAAGTGAAGAATAGGTTTAGGATTAGGGCCAGGGTGAGGGTTAGGATTAGGTTTTAGGCTGAGTTTAGGGTTAGGATTAGGATTGGGATTAGGGCCAGTGTGAAGGTTAAGATTAGCTTTTGGGTTGAAGTTAAGATTAAGGTTAGGATTAGGGCCAGGGTTAGGGTTAGGTTTTGTGTAAAGGAAGTAACATATTAACAATATCTCTACTTAATGTAAATAATGTATTAACAGAGCATCTACAAAATAATCACCTGAATGTATTCAGATGCTTCACTACTGCTATTTCACGTATATGTTGTTTATGTGTTACTGATAATCTGTTAAGAGTTTATTAATCATCTGAAAGGACTGGGCTAGGATGACAGTGGACTGAAGATTGGAAGACGTGGAAGAAATGTAAGCTTTAAAATGCAGATGAAACACTAAAACAGATCATCATGAAGACCTGAGGGAAAACCTATAAGGAAAGCTCAGGACTTCAGCTCAATATAAAGAAAACACAGGTTGCGATAACAGACAAGACTGCTAACTTTACCATTGGTCTTGAAGATGTAGTACTTAGATCAATTATTAACAACAAAGAGCCCAGCAGTCAAGACATATGACACATATTGGCCATCAGCTAAACTCTTGATGTGTTTGTCCAAAATCAGAATGGTCAAGGCTAAGGTGGTTCTTTACGGATCTCTCTAGTCAAAACTCTTGGCTGATACCACATCTCAGGTCACAATCAGAATGACCAGATCTGTCTGATCTCAATCAGATTGCAAGCTTGCCAAAATAGAAGAAAAGCCAAATGATACTTTGTCAGACCAAATGTTTTTCTTGGTAGATCCATTCTGCTAACAACTGCTTGACATGTTTCCTTGGAAGCCTTATCTTTGAGATCGGTCCATTTAATTACAAGCCACATTTTTCTTTTTCTTTTTCCACGTCTCCTGCCTCCTTTCTGTTTAGATGTCAGGTGCTGGAGGTCGGGCAGCTCATTAGTGGTACGTAACCTCTGCTGGCCGCTGCGCTAGAGGAGCTCTCTGTTCCTATTGACACAGGGGAGAGGGCCAATATTTCAGCGAGCCTGTGAACAAAGAGACTTTAGAAGCTGCAGGATTACCTACCAGATCCACAGCAAACACTTAAGCTGACACTCTTCGGCTCGAGAACCTTATAAATCACGTTCATGGCACTTCTTTGATTTGATCATGGAGATAATCTAGCAGAAAAAGTCAGGTATTTAAGAAAAGACAGAGGGCCAGGTGCACATGTGTATGGAAAGTCGGTGCCATCAGTCACTCTGGAGGAGGTGTGCGAATTGAAATAGTGTTATATATAGCATTGGTTTACATCATTAAGAAGGCCAATACGGATAATTTTGTAGGCAAGCTACAACTCTGATATAATGTGTCTCATCGCTGTTACTGCAGCAACAGCTGTGCATGTGGATGATGTCCAAGCAACCTAGATCTAATCTACCACAAAAAAGACAAAACGATATGCAGACACTTTAGACGCATTCTCCAGAAAACTCTATGAGCAGTCTTATTATTGGAGTGGATCTGTATAACCTGTAGACTTCTCAAGTTCAGAATATTGCTGTGAATCAGCTTTTATGAAAACTAAACTGCCAAATCTCTTGAATAATAAACAAAATGCAGCTGGATTCTTATTCACCAGTTTCTTATTCAAATTTTCCACTCCACCATAAAAGGTGAAGCACTTACATTCAGACACCTTATAGTAAAATACATTTCAGAAAAGAAGCTTGAAGCAAATGACAAGACAGTATCAGCTTCCTTATATATTCTCAGCCTGAAGATAGTTAGCAAACGTCACAGAAGAATTTATAGACATTTGTTTACTCCAGTACATAATTTGAGGTCAGTTTAGTTTTATATGAATGTGCCACTAAATTTCTGCCAGATAATGACCAGTACAGCCAAGCTATAATCAGCCACTGGACTGTTATGCTGTTAGTCCGTTGAATTTGTCTCACTGGCTGATCTAATGCAGCATCCCAAACCACACAGTTCTATACTTTTCTTACTATTTATTACTAATGAGTGCACTTCTAATGGTACTTCACAATATTTCACATACTGTTTAGTGTGCTATTATACAATTTGGGACACAGCAGAAGTAATGCAGTGGGAAATTTCAGCCATTTAGATCTCAGCTTTCTTTTGTCATTACTACAGCAACAAATCAAATAAAATCAAGGCAAAGTCACTACTGCATTGCCCTGTGAACTTGAAGTTGCCTACCAAAATGCTGGCTGTATGATGTCATATCAGATTGAATTCTGTTGATCAATCTTCTCTCAGTATGTCTTTGAGCCCTGTGCCTTTATCCAGCCTCTGTGATTGCTGCCATGATTAAAAGAAGTCTCCTAACTATCTGAGTACCTTCAAGGCATTATCATTAAATTATGCCAGGTTGTATGAGGCAGAGGTGTCTCAAGCAAAACTGGCAGCTGCTAGTGGCCCAAATTTCAGGATGCAATGTGTAATTACATGTATTTACAAAATCCCCACACATTTTTGTGTGATGATCTCATATTTGCAGTTCTCTTTCAAATGTATATGCATGAGGAGAGAAGTGAATTGTGCTTTCCTTGTTACTGCATAAACTATACACTCACTGGCCTCTTTATTAGGTGCTAGTAAAAGGTTGGACCCCATTTTGCCTTCAGAACTGCCTTAATTCCTCATGGCATACTTTCAACAAGGTGTTGGAAACATTCCTCAGAGATTTTGGTTGGTTATTTGAGTTACTGTTGCCTTTCCATCATCTCGAACCAGTCTGCCCATTCTCCTCTGACCTCTGACACCAAGGCACTTTCATCCACACAACTGACCGCTCACTGGATATTTTCTCTTTTTCGGGCCATTCTCTGTAAACCCTAGAGATGGTTGTGTGTGAAAATCCCAGTAGATCAGCAGATTCTGAAATACTCAGACCAGCCCGTCTGGCACCAACAACCACGCCACGTTCAAAGTCACTTAAATCACCTTTCTTCCCCCATTCTGATGCTCGGTTTGTACTTCAGCAAGTTGTCTTGACCACCTCTACATGCCTAAATGCATTCAGCTGCAGCCATGTGAATGGCTGATTTGCTATTTATGTTAATTAAGCAAATACCTAATACCTAATAAAGTGGCCAGTTAGTGTATATCCACCACCCAAATAGTGAAGAACAGGGTAAAAGTGGGTAACAAAGTATCAGAGAAACAGATGGACTACAGTGTGTAACCGTAGAACTACAAAGTGCACCTATATATTAAGTGGAGCTGATAAAATGGACATGTGCAGAAACAAGGAGGTGGTCCTAAAGTTATGCCTAATCAGTGTATATTAACATGTCCAACATGTTTTTTTAATAGAATGCTGCAAAGGTTGTCTTAACTTGTGTTTACTTCAAAGGTTAACAACAAAAGATGTAATTTGTCCAAAATGTCCAACATTTGGCAAACAACTATAACTAAACATTGAAATATTATAGAAAAACAACAGTAATAGAACTCAGTAGCTAAAGTTTAAAGGAGCTGAATCCACAAATAAAGCAGCACAGGCAGACATTTATTTTTAACCAGCAATGCTGTTGTAGTTGAAACAATAAGTTCATATGGGATGTGCCAAAGGAACATAAGGATGACCGCAGCTACCCAGTTCCGCTGAGCAAAGGCTTGTTCTTGGCCTGCAGTCAAGCTTATGTAAGTGAAATCAGCTCCACAGCATACCCTGAGCCACGTAAACACATATAAACACAGCCCCAGCCCTAGATTTTATAGCTTCTTTTTAAATATCACTATGCTGGTGGAATGCTTCTCATTAAGCCTACAAAACAGGCATGAGCTAGCACATCTCATACCTGCTTACAGCACATTTTAATGGGAAAAAACCCGCTGGAGGGTACAAAGGTGTTGACTGTTTTCACAAATAAAAGTGAAGTGGTGACAAGAAGATATGCGCTCCAATGCTTCGTTAATAGGGGCAAAAAAAAACCTTCACTGCTGTCAGAGTGGAAAGTCCAAGTGTTAATGAATTGCAAAGAGGAGAGTCATCTTATGCTGTGATGTGCTAACTTTGGTCTCTTTCTTGGAAGGGGGGAGGGTGGTCAGTGAAGTGTTCTGTCAAAGACCTCTTGATGCCTGACTGTTTATCTGCATACCACACAGCCCAGTCCTCAAGCTGACCTGGATATGTATTCTAATAAGAGCCACAGAGAGTTCCCAGAAATGTTTTGATTGCCCTCAACATCTGTCCAAAGTGCTAGCTAATCTGAAGTGCATTAACGCATTTATAAGAAGTCGCCATATGGTAAAGTTCATAAGAGAACGTTTATTTATCTGCATTGAAAACACTCGGCACACTGAGTTGAAAATGGTTCAAAGGTATTGTATAAATTTGAATTCCAATAGGCTGGCCATAGTGAGTTTGTCCACTGTCTTTAGAACAACAATGTTTGTAGATTTTTGAGCAAGAGTGATGCAGTTTTTTCCCAAAACCCACCTATTGCCTTGACAATCATTATCATTGTTTCCTGTGTCTTTTTCATAGCCTTTTTATTATTAGATGTAGCTATGGCTAGCTATAATCTGTTCAGGGTCTCCGTAGACTGGCAAGTTTGGTAAATTAAAATGTACTGACTAGTAAAAATATTTAAATAAAATACACTCACCGGCCACTTTATTTGGTACAGCTTTCTAGTAAAAGGTTGGACCTCCTTTTGCCTTCAGAACTGCCTTAATTCTTTGTGGCATACTTTCAACAAGGTGTTGGAAACGTTCAGAGATTTTGGTTGGTTATTTGAGTTTCTGTTGCCTTTCTATCATCTGGAACCAGTCTGCTGTCACGGTTGGCCCCTCCCAGCCCTGTCCATGTGCGTTTTTGTTGTGGTCGTAGTCCAACCCCTTGTTTTGTAACTCCGCCCCTGATTGTCTGCACCTGACCCTCATTGTCCCTGTGTTACTTAAGCCCTGTGTTTACCCTTAGTGTTCGCCGGTCTTTGTTTAATGTATCGGTCTTTGTCCGCTGTATTGTGTTTGAATCTGTTTGCTATTTGTGTTTCTTGTCATGTCTGAACCCCAATCTCTCCGTGTTGGCTTTCTGAACTTGGACTGTTTTGACCACAACCCTGGATTTGCCCTTAATAAAAGTCGCTTACCTCCGCACATGTGTCCGCCTCATCGCTCCGCGTTACATCTGCCCATTCTCCTCTGACCTCTGACATGACCAAGGCACTTTCATCCACACAACTGCCGTTCACTGGATATTTTCTCTTTTTCAGACCATTCTCTGTAAACCCTAGAGATGGTTGTGTGTGAAAATCCCAGTAGTTCAGTAGTTCCCAGCAGTTTCTGAAATACTCAGACCAGCCCGTCTGGCACCAACAACCAAGCCATGTTCAAAGTCACTTAAATCACCTTTCTTCCCCATTCTGATGCTCGGTCTGCACTTCAGCAAGTTGTCTTGACCACCTCTACATGCCTAAATGCATTGAGTTGCAGCCATGTGATTGGCTAATTAGCTATTTGTGTTAACAAGCAATTGAACAGATGTACCTAATAAAGTGGCCGGTGAGTGTATGTGTAAAATACTAAATAAAATGACTTCATTTTCTCCTATATATCAAAAATGCTTGTATTTTCAACAAACATGGGTCTACATATTGAAGGATACAGCTGGTTAAATGTACAAAATAGTCCATTTATTTTCACATAAGTAAAGTAGGCACTGATGTAGAATACAAGACACTGACAAAGTAAAATGCTGTTAGCAGTCATAATACATAGTAATAATATGTTTTCATTAGCAAAGAAATTAAAATTTAGGCTGCTTGAAAATAAGCAATAAACATAGAGCCAGTGGTGACGCATGACAACTAATTCTAGGCCTTCAGTTTTGGCCGTAAATGGCAAAACAAAAATTAATAGGGCCCCTATGGAGTTTCCAGTGGTATGTTAGTATGTTAGTATGCTAAGCGAACAGTAGAACATTTTTTTGGCCATTATAGATCAAATACAGATTTCTGAAGTTAATGAAAGGCAATCTCCGTTTTAGTTTAAGCTTGTAACTCATATCAGCATAAATGTCACTTTGTATGTTGCATTTTATGGTGAGAAGCCTAGTATTTCCCATTTCTAACAACTGACTGAAATCCTTTGGTCAGGCTGTTGCTCATTTTCAAGGTGAGTGATGTACCCCTGGACTTCCTGGAATTCCATTTTTTCTCATAAAATTGGGTCCACCCATTGGAAATTAAGACATGATACCTCTGCTACTCTCTAATTATGTTTACATTTACATTTTACATTTACAGCATTTAGCAGATGCTCTTATCCAGAGCGACTTGCAAGAAGTGCTTTGTCTATCTAGAGAAAGTATCTTTGCTAGTTAGCAACAGGTTAGAAGAAAAGACAGTCCTGAGCTCAGGTGCTGCTAAAAACAAAAGTCACTGTAGATACCCAGAAAAAAGGACAGAGTTGAACACTGAACTCTGTGCCATACAGTGCAATACAATACGATGCAATACAATACCAGTAAACTACAATACACAGTGCATTCAACAATAAAGTAAACTACAATACACAGTGCAATACAATAAAATATAACATAGTGCAGTGTAGTATATATTATATAATATATAATAAGTGCAGCACAATATATTGCAAACAATACTTAATTCAGTGCTCATTTAAGGGCGGTGTTAAGAGATGTGTCTTCAGTCTAGATTTAAAGACACGAAGAAACTCGGAAAAGCCAGTGCGAGTTCATTCCACCATTGGGTGCCAGTACAGAGAACAGTCTCGATGCTTGTCTTCCACACACCTTGAAGGATGGCGGGTCAAGCCAAGCTGTACTCGAAGCTCGTGGTACAGTTCGAGATTTCACCATTGCCATCAAGTAGGTAGGGGCTGGTCCATTTTTGGCTTTGTAGGCCAGCATTAGGGCTTTAAATCTGATGCGTGCAGCTACAGGGAGCCAGTGAAGGGAGCGCAGCAGTGTAGTGACGTGGCTGAACTTGGGCCACTATCTTAGTAGTTAATAAGTATTTAATATAAGGTATTTAGTGCAGCTCCAGGGGTACTGACTGATATGAAAGCTAGCTTAGATGTATATCTGCATCCATAGAGAACAACAGTCTGATTGGATAATTTTCCAATTTTTCAAGATTTTAACCCTTTTGTTTCCAATAAAAATTCCAACTGTAGTGCAAGAGTTATACTACAATCTGTGCAGAGTTTAAATAGAACAAGCATGGTGGTTCTATTAAATACAGTACGAAGGTTTTAGACATCTAAACAAATGAACTCAGCAGTGAGTTTATCACAATATACATTAGAATAAAGTCATATTCATAATTCAAATAAATATAAAAACAAAAAAAAGTAACAAGAATGTCTTGGGTCCATATTTTTTCTTGACAGCTTCACAGCCGCCACAGAGACTTGTTAATATCATCAATTACACCATGAGCACAATTTACTGAAGCACTAATTGGTCAAACCAGGAGCTGCTTTTTAACTACATATAATACTGGACTTAACTAACTACATATAATACTGGACTTAACTAACTACATAAAATACTGAACTTAACTAACTACATATAATACTGGACTTAACTAACTACATATAATACTGGACTTAACTAACTACATATAATACTGGACTTAACTAACTACATATAATACTGAACTTAACTAACTACATATAATACTGGGCTTAACTAACTACATATAATACTGAACTTAACTAACTACATATAATACTGGGCTTAACTAACTACATATAATACTGGACTTAACTAACTACATATAATACTGAACTTAACTAACTACATATAATACTGGACTTAACTAACTACATATAATACTGAACTTAACTAACTACATATAATACTGGACTTAACTAACTACATATAATACTGGACTTAACTAACTACATATAATACTGAACTTAACTAACTACATATAATACTGGACTTAACTAACTACATATAATACTGGACTTAACTAACTACATATAATACTGAACTTAACTAACTACATATAATACTGGACTTAACTAACTACATATAATACTGAACTTAACTAACTACATATAATACTGAACTTAACTAACTACATATAATACTGAACTTAACTAACTACATATAATACTGGACTTAACTAACTACATATAATACTGGGCTTAATTAACTACATATAATACTGAACTTAACTAACTACATATAATACTGGACTTAACTAACTACATATAATACTGAACTTAACTAACTACATATAATACTGAACTTAACTAACTACATATAATACTGAACTTAACTAACTACATATAATACTGAACTTAACTAACTACATATAATACTGGGCTTCCTCGAGTAGACGTTTGGAAATGGTTAAACAAACACACCAACATCCAGCGGAAGGACAGGCGGAAGGACAGGTCGCCAGTCCATCACAGGACTATATTATATATATATATATATATATATATATATATATATATATATATATATATATATATATATA